>NC_088347.1:38240000-38241695 GCF_036884655.1 Musa acuminata AAA Group
GTTTAGGGTTTAGGGTTTAGGGTTTAGGGTTTAGGGTTTAGGGTTTAGGGTTTAGGGTTTAGGGTTTAGGGTTTAGGGTTTAGGGTTTAGGGTTTAGGGTTTAGGGTTTAGGGTTTAGGGTTTAGGGTTTAGGGTTTAGGGTTTAGGGTTTAGGGTTTAGGGTTTAGGGTTTAGGGTTTAGGGTTTAGGGTTTAGGGTTTAGGGTTTAGGGTTTAGGGTTTAGGGTTTAGGGTTTAGGGTTTAGGGTTTAGGGTTTAGGGTTTAGGGTTTAGGGTTTAGGGTTTAGGGTTTAGGGTTTAGGGTTTAGGGTTTAGGGTTTAGGGTTTAGGGTTTAGGGTTTAGGGTTTAGGGTTTAGGGTTTAGGGTTTAGGGTTTAGGGTTTAGGGTTTAGGGTTTAGGGTTTAGGGTTTAGGGTTTAGGGTTTAGGGTTTAGGGTTTAGGGTTTAGGGTTTAGGGTTTAGGGTTTAGGGTTTAGGGTTTAGGGTTTAGGGTTTAGGGTTTAGGGTTTAGGGTTTAGGGTTTAGGGTTTAGGGTTTAGGGTTTAGGGTTTAGGGTTTAGGGTTTAGGGTTTAGGGTTTAGGGTTTAGGGTTTAGGGTTTAGGGTTTAGGGTTTAGGGTTTAGGGTTTAGGGTTTAGGGTTTAGGGTTTAGGGTTTAGGGTTTAGGGTTTAGGGTTTAGGGTTTAGGGTTTAGGGTTTAGGGTTTAGGGTTTAGGGTTTAGGGTTTAGGGTTTAGGGTTTAGGGTTTAGGGTTTAGGGTTAGGGTTTAGGGTTTAGGGTTTAGGGTTTAGGGTTTAGGGTTTAGGGTTTAGGGTTTAGGGTTTAGGGTTTAGGGTTTAGGGTTTAGGGTTTAGGGTTTAGGGTTTAGGGTTTAGGGTTTAGGGTTTAGGGTTTAGGGTTTAGGGTTTAGGGTTTAGGGTTTAGGGTTTAGGGTTTAGGGTTTAGGGTTTAGGGTTTAGGGTTTAGGGTTTAGGGTTTAGGGTTTAGGGTTTAGGGTTTAGGGTTTAGGGTTTAGGGTTTAGGGTTTAGGGTTTAGGGTTTAGGGTTTAGGGTTTAGGGTTTAGGGTTTAGGGTTTAGGGTTTAGGGTTTAGGGTTTAGGGTTTAGGGTTTAGGGTTTAGGGTTTAGGGTTTAGGGTTTAGGGTTTAGGGTTAGGGTTTAGGGTTTAGGGTTTAGGGTTTAGGGTTTAGGGTTTAGGGTTTAGGGTTTAGGGTTTAGGGTTTAGGGTTTAGGGTTTAGGGTTTAGGGTTTAGGGTTTAGGGTTTAGGGTTTAGGGTTTAGGGTTTAGGGTTTAGGGTTTAGGGTTTAGGGTTTAGGGTTTAGGGTTTAGGGTTTAGGGTTTAGGGTTTAGGGTTTAGGGTTTAGGGTTTAGGGTTTAGGGTTTAGGGTTTAGGGTTTAGGGTTTAGGGTTTAGGGTTTAGGGTTTAGGGTTTAGGGTTTAGGGTTTAGGGTTTAGGGTTTAGGGTTTAGGGTTTAGGGTTTAGGGTTTAGGGTTTATGGTTTTAGGTTTAGGGTTTAGGGTTTTAGGTAGGTTTAGGGTTTAGGGTTTAGGGTTTAAGGGTTTAGGTTTAGGGTTTAGGGTTATGGTTTAGGGTTTAGGGTTTAGGTAGGTTAGGGTTTAGGGTTTAGGGGGTTTATTTTTTTTTTTTTAGGGGGGTTTAGGGTTTAGGTTTAGGGTTAAGGTTTAGGTTAGGGTTT
>NC_088348.1:0-5000 GCF_036884655.1 Musa acuminata AAA Group
AAACCCTATACCCTAAACCCTAAACCCTAAACCCTAAACCCTAAACCCTAAACCCTAAACCCTAAACCCTAAACCCTAAACCCTAAACCCTAAACCCTAAACCCTAAACCCTAAACCCTAAACCCTAAACCCTAAACCCTAAACCCTAAACCCTAAACCCTAAACCCTAAACCCTAAACCCTAAACCCTAAACCCTAAACCCTAAACCCTAAACCCTAAACCCTAAACCCTAAACCCTAAACCCTAAACCCTAAACCCTAAACCCTAAACCCTAAACCCTAAACCCTAAACCCTAAACCCTAAACCCTAAACCCTAAACCCTAAACCCTAAACCCTAAACCCTAAACCCTAAACCCTAAACCCTAAACCCTAAACCCTAAACCCTAAACCCTAAACCCTAAACCCTAAACCCTAAACCCTAAACCCTAAACCCTAAACCCTAAACCCTAAACCCTAAACCCTAAACCCTAAACCCTAAACCCTAAACCCTAAACCCTAAACCCTAAACCCTAAACCCTAAACCCTAAACCCTAAACCCTAAACCCTAAACCCTAAACCCTAAACCCTAAACCCTAAACCCTAAACCCTAAACCCTAAACCCTAAACCCTAAACCCTAAACCCTAAACCCTAAACCCTAAACCCTAAACCCTAAACCCTAAACCCTAAACCCTAAACCCTAAACCCTAAACCCTAAACCCTAAACCCTAAACCCTAAACCCTAAACCCTAAACCCTAAACCCTAAACCCTAAACCCTAAACCCTAAACCCTAAACCCTAAACCCTAAACCCTAAACCCTAAACCCTAAACCCTAAACCCTAAACCCTAAACCCTAAACCCTAAACCCTAAACCCTAAACCCTAAACCCTAAACCCTAAACCCTAAACCCTAAACCCTAAACCCTAAACCCTAAACCCTAAACCCTAAACCCTAAACCCTAAACCCTAAACCCTAAACCCTAAACCCTAAACCCTAAACCCTAAACCCTAAACCCTAAACCCTAAACCCTAAACCCTAAACCCTAAACCCTAAACCCTAAACCCTAAACCCTAAACCCTAAACCCTAAACCCTAAACCCTAAACCCTAAACCCTAAACCCTAAACCCTAAACCCTAAACCCTAAACCCTAAACCCTAAACCCTAAACCCTAAACCCTAAACCCTAAACCCTAAACCCTAAACCCTAAACCCTAAACCCTAAACCCTAAACCCTAAACCCTAAACCCTAAACCCTAAACCCTAAACCCTAAACCCTAAACCCTAAACCCTAAACCCTAAACCCTAAACCCTAAACCCTAAACCCTAAACCCTAAACCCTAAACCCTAAACCCTAAACCCTAAACCCTAAACCCTAAACCCTAAACCCTAAACCCTAAACCCTAAACCCTAAACCCTAAACCCTAAACCCTAAACCCTAAACCCTAAACCCTAAACCCTAAACCCTAAACCCTAAACCCTAAACCCTAAACCCTAAACCCTAAACCCTAAACCCTAAACCCTAAACCCTAAACCCTAAACCCTAAACCCTAAACCCTAAACCCTAAACCCTAAACCCTAAACCCTAAACCCTAAACCCTAAACCCTAAACCCTAAACCCTAAACCCTAAACCCTAAACCCTAAACCCTAAACCCTAAACCCTAAACCCTAAACCCTAAACCCTAAACCCTAAACCCTAAACCCTAAACCCTAAACCCTAAACCCTAAACCCTAAACCCTAAACCCTAAACCCTAAACCCTAAACCCTAAACCCTAAACCCTAAACCCTAAACCCTAAACCCTAAACCCTAAACCCTAAACCCTAAACCCTAAACCCTAAACCCTAAACCCTAAACCCTAAACCCTAAACCCTAAACCCTAAACCCTAAACCCTAAACCCTAAACCCTAAACCCTAAACCCTAAACCCTAAACCCTAAACCCTAAACCCTAAACCCTAAACCCTAAACCCTAAACCCTAAACCCTAAACCCTAAACCCTAAACCCTAAACCCTAAACCCTAAACCCTAAACCCTAAACCCTAAACCCTAAACCCTAAACCCTAAACCCTAAACCCTAAACCCTAAACCCTAAACCCTAAACCCTAAACCCTAAACCCTAAACCCTAAACCCTAAACCCTAAACCCTAAACCCTAAACCCTAAACCCTAAACCCTAAACCCTAAACCCTAAACCCTAAACCCTAAACCCTAAACCCTAAACCCTAAACCCTAAACCCTAAACCCTAAACCCTAAACCCTAAACCCTAAACCCTAAACCCTAAACCCTAAACCCTAAACCCTAAACCCTAAACCCTAAACCCTAAACCCTAAACCCTAAACCCTAAACCCTAAACCCTAAACCCTAAACCCTAAACCCTAAACCCTAAACCCTAAACCCTAAACCCTAAACCCTAAACCCTAAACCCTAAACCCTAAACCCTAAACCCTAAACCCTAAACCCTAAACCCTAAACCCTAAACCCTAAACCCTAAACCCTAAACCCTAAACCCTAAACCCTAAACCCTAAACCCTAAACCCTAAACCCTAAACCCTAAACCCTAAACCCTAAACCCTAAACCCTAAACCCTAAACCCTAAACCCTAAACCCTAAACCCTAAACCCTAAACCCTAAACCCTAAACCCTAAACCCTAAACCCTAAACCCTAAACCCTAAACCCTAAACCCTAAACCCTAAACCCTAAACCCTAAACCCTAAACCCTAAACCCTAAACCCTAAACCCTAAACCCTAAACCCTAAACCCTAAACCCTAAACCCTAAACCCTAAACCCTAAACCCTAAACCCTAAACCCTAAACCCTAAACCCTAAACCCTAAACCCTAAACCCTAAACCCTAAACCCTAAACCCTAAACCCTAAACCCTAAACCCTAAACCCTAAACCCTAAACCCTAAACCCTAAACCCTAAACCCTAAACCCTAAACCCTAAACCCTAAACCCTAAACCCTAAACCCTAAACCCTAAACCCTAAACCCTAAACCCTAAACCCTAAACCCTAAACCCTAAACCCTAAACCCTAAACCCTAAACCCTAAACCCTAAACCCTAAACCCTAAACCCTAAACCCTAAACCCTAAACCCTAAACCCTAAACCCTAAACCCTAAACCCTAAACCCTAAACCCTAAACCCTAAACCCTAAACCCTAAACCCTAAACCCTAAACCCTAAACCCTAAACCCTAAACCCTAAACCCTAAACCCTAAACCCTAAACCCTAAACCCTAAACCCTAAACCCTAAACCCTAAACCCTAAACCCTAAACCCTAAACCCTAAACCCTAAACCCTAAACCCTAAACCCTAAACCCTAAACCCTAAACCCTAAACCCTAAACCCTAAACCCTAAACCCTAAACCCTAAACCCTAAACCCTAAACCCTAAACCCTAAACCCTAAACCCTAAACCCTAAACCCTAAACCCTAAACCCTAAACCCTAAACCCTAAACCCTAAACCCTAAACCCTAAACCCTAAACCCTAAACCCTAAACCCTAAACCCTAAACCCTAAACCCTAAACCCTAAACCCTAAACCCTAAACCCTAAACCCTAAACCCTAAACCCTAAACCCTAAACCCTAAACCCTAAACCCTAAACCCTAAACCCTAAACCCTAAACCCTAAACCCTAAACCCTAAACCCTAAACCCTAAACCCTAAACCCTAAACCCTAAACCCTAAACCCTAAACCCTAAACCCTAAACCCTAAACCCTAAACCCTAAACCCTAAACCCTAAACCCTAAACCCTAAACCCTAAACCCTAAACCCTAAACCCTAAACCCTAAACCCTAAACCCTAAACCCTAAACCCTAAACCCTAAACCCTAAACCCTAAACCCTAAACCCTAAACCCTAAACCCTAAACCCTAAACCCTAAACCCTAAACCCTAAACCCTAAACCCTAAACCCTAAACCCTAAACCCTAAACCCTAAACCCTAAACCCTAAACCCTAAACCCTAAACCCTAAACCCTAAACCCTAAACCCTAAACCCTAAACCCTAAACCCTAAACCCTAAACCCTAAACCCTAAACCCTAAACCCTAAACCCTAAACCCTAAACCCTAAACCCTAAACCCTAAACCCTAAACCCTAAACCCTAAACCCTAAACCCTAAACCCTAAACCCTAAACCCTAAACCCTAAACCCTAAACCCTAAACCCTAAACCCTAAACCCTAAACCCTAAACCCTAAACCCTAAACCCTAAACCCTAAACCCTAAACCCTAAACCCTAAACCCTAAACCCTAAACCCTAAACCCTAAACCCTAAACCCTAAACCCTAAACCCTAAACCCTAAACCCTAAACCCTAAACCCTAAACCCTAAACCCTAAACCCTAAACCCTAAACCCTAAACCCTAAACCCTAAACCCTAAACCCTAAACCCTAAACCCTAAACCCTAAACCCTAAACCCTAAACCCTAAACCCTAAACCCTAAACCCTAAACCCTAAACCCTAAACCCTAAACCCTAAACCCTAAACCCTAAACCCTAAACCCTAAACCCTAAACCCTAAACCCTAAACCCTAAACCCTAAACCCTAAACCCTAAACCCTAAACCCTAAACCCTAAACCCTAAACCCTAAACCCTAAACCCTAAACCCTAAACCCTAAACCCTAAACCCTAAACCCTAAACCCTAAACCCTAAACCCTAAACCCTAAACCCTAAACCCTAAACCCTAAACCCTAAACCCTAAACCCTAAACCCTAAACCCTAAACCCTAAACCCTAAACCCTAAACCCTAAACCCTAAACCCTAAACCCTAAACCCTAAACCCTAAACCCTAAACCCTAAACCCTAAACCCTAAACCCTAAACCCTAAACCCTAAACCCTAAACCCTAAACCCTAAACCCTAAACCCTAAACCCTAAACCCTAAACCCTAAACCCTAAACCCTAAACCCTAAACCCTAAACCCTAAACCCTAAACCCTAAACCCTAAACCCTAAACCCTAAACCCTAAACCCTAAACCCTAAACCCTAAACCCTAAACCCTAAACCCTAAACCCTAAACCCTAA
>NC_088348.1:7500-122500 GCF_036884655.1 Musa acuminata AAA Group
ACGAAGAAACCCCCTCCGAGGAAATCCTAATGCTCGTCTTCTCTCGCCTTAAGCCCTACTGCCTCGACCTCCTCGACCTCCTTCGCAACCCTAAGAAGGATGCCTCCTTCCTTGCCGAGATGGCCGACTTCCTCCGAAGCGCCCCTGCCGCCGCTTTGCAGCCCTCTCTCGAGTACGCTCTCTCCTCACATCCCCGACAGCTTGTCACCCATTTGACTCAGAGAGCCCTTGTCTCTAGTGTTTTCACTTTTGCGTCCAATAACTTGTGTCGGAGTTTGATGTTCTTCTTGATGGCTTATTTTATCGGGTTGTTTTCTATTGTTTGCCCAGTTATACCTTGTTCCCTTTTCTCCTTTTGCTGGATGCGGCTGTGCAGTGTAGAGAAGAGAAGAAGGCTGACTCGGATGGGGGTTTTGGGAATGGTGGTGCCCCATTAGGTGCGCATGCGATCAGTGATTCTGTGGCAGAAGGGTTGCTAATGTGCCTAGAAGAACTTTTAAAGAAATGCCATCTTGGGTCTGTGAATCAGGTCTGTACTTCTTTATGATTGTTGGTTTTTTACCTTTTAGTTTATCTTCATCATAGGACCGGCCACAATCTGTAAATTGATGGGAAATATCAAGAGGTTAAATATGATGCGTAGACGTAACGGGGGATTGCTGTTTAAACCATGAAACAATCTTTCTATATTTTCATCTTTTGTTCTTAGTTGCATACACAGAGTCCCTTTGTTTTATTTTTTTGTTTTCATGCAATTTATGCCCCTATAAATTTGTAATCTAGCAATTAGGCATGCATTTCTTTTGAAAATTCTTTTCTTATAGCTAATTTGCATTGGACCATTATGTAGCTTTCATCTTTTTTTATTTAAATGAACCAAATGGTTGTGACCACCAAAACTATACACACTAATCTTTTTCAGCTTTGCAACTTGATGTTAGTGTTGTTAGTTCCATTAAAATTTGAATTGAAACAACCTAAAAATGTAATGTTTCAGATGGTTGTGGTGCTAAAGAAAATTACCACTGGAGCTATGCTTTCACATTCTGTGGCATCGGAAGAATTTCGTGAAGGAATAATAAGATGCTTTAGGGCGATACTTCTCAATTTACAACCTTGCTCTGTTAGTTCCTGTTCATGCAAGCAAAGGGTTATCATGTCTACATCCAAATCTATTGATGGTGCTTTTGTGCATCATAATACTCTCTCAAGGGATTGTGTAGAATCACTAGAATGTTTGCTAGCATTTCTCCAATCTCAAAATGCTTCAGCTGCAGTAGGGCATTGGCTATCACTTCTTCTCCAAGTAAGTCGTACATGCTTTGTTTTTACTCATTTTATTTTATTGTTGCATTGTTTTGGTAGTCTAATTTCAGTTATCTGTGTCGCTCTCTGGAGCTGTTTGTTTTAGTTATTTTTATGTAAATAAATGTCCAAAATAATTTCTCTTGTTCTCTTAAAGGCTGCTGAACTTGAGGCACTGAGAGGACACCGTGGAAGTGCAAATCTCCGGAAAGAGGCATTTCTGACCCTTCGAGTCCTTGTTGCCAAGGTATCATGAATATTGTTCTCCTATAATATCCTACAAGTGATATTCAAGTGATATATGTTCACGTATGTAAATTCTTTGTCACACGTTGTATACTTAATTATGAAGTTTTCACAAGCTCTCAAGGCTCAGGTTTGGGAAGACCTAGGTGTTGCTGTAGTGTAGACTTTGTGGAATATGAAACATAAGTTATATGGTTTTGTTTGACATATGAACTGTTTTAAATTTGACACTTTTGAGTTGTATACATGTAGAGGCATGTATTGCATTGTTAAAACTATACAAAGTTTGTCAGACATTGTTTCAAAAGATATCTTGGGCACCCATGTGGGCACTTGCCCAGGTACTCACCTGGACTGGGTTTGGCTATAAGCTCTTCAATTTACCTCGTATGTGTTACTTTTGGAGGACAGATGCTTGTTCTGTTGCCTAGGAGGTAGCTTATCAGCCTGCTTAAACAGGAGTCTTGATGTAAATGGATAGAACTAGGATGATATGTTTAGTGGAGTCATTGACTGTTTACCATATAACTATAAGATATCTCAACTTCTCTTACACCTTCCGTCAATGCCATGATTAGCTAAAATTAGGTGGTCTGGTGCTCCCCTCCCTCAAATTTTATTAAGAGCTGCTTTGGATTATTTTTTATTTAATGTTTCTTCCATAGCAAGTTGTTGTGACCTACTTAGATGAGATTGCAACAATAAGCAAGCCCTTGAAGAGCATGTTAGCAAAACAGAGGAACATGTTAATAAAAGAAAAAAAAGGAACGTGTTAGTCATTAAATGAAAAAATTGGTCCATTCCCTCATCAATATTTCGTAAGCGAAGTGAGCAGGAGCTTTCTTATAAACCCTGCTCATTGCATACTCTGATCGATTGTCGCACAAATAACATTAACTGCTGCTGCTGACTATAGTGAGGTGTGATTAATGGTTGGGAAGGCCAAAACTGCACCTTATGGGAGTTTGCCATAGTTCCTGCAGCTGTTTCTGATCATCCCTGATGCAGCAAGACGTCCCTGACTATAGTGATAAATTGTTACCTGAACTTGGATCTGTAACTTGTGCTCCAATTATTCATGTTGCTCTTAGTCTTCTTTAAAATTTATTAAAATTACTCAGAGAAAAATTAATTTTTTGATCATGTTTTACTTAATTTGATCAGCACATGCTTATGCAATCTTTTGGATTGCATGTGCAACTATTAAAAATCAGAAAACCTTCCATATATAGTTTCTTATCTCAAAAGCTTTTACCTTCTTTTATTTTTCATGTCGGGCTCTTAAATATGAAAAATGGTTTGAACTGGTTAACTCAGTTAAGGATAAATCATTTATTAGGCATAAGAGGGCAGGTCTGGTCAATTTGGGCCTTAGCATGTGAGACCTACTCTTATTGGAGGATAGCTCTTGTTTGACAACATTGGTAGGAATAAAGCGAAAACTGCCAACATGAGTCTAAATTGCTTGAAGTCTGACTTTGAGTTATTTGAGTTTTGAAGAGTATATATTTATTTATTTGAAGCAACTGAAAAGAGCCAACATGAGTCTATCTTTTTTTACAAAATTTATCTGAATTACCCTGATTTTAGTGGACATTCAATGAGTTCTAAGAGGCTGTAATGCAGTAGCTTAATTGATCATACACATCTCTTCAATAACTGTACTTATTCCGTTGGTAACTGTTGTTGGAATCATGTCATAGTTCCTCATTAGGGGGGATTTTTGAGTCTTGACCACTTTATGTCAGGAATTTGAAAGATTTTACTTGAGAGGTGCTGTCAAGTAGTTTATTTTTTCATCTACACCTTTTTTTAATTTGTAGTACTAAATGTACTAGTTGAATTTATGTGTTACTGAGTGGAATACCATTTTTTTTCTTGCGTATGATGTATCTTTTTAATCATATTTTGTGCAATAGTAAACGTTTTGGAACCGATTACCAAATTCAGCAGACTCATCTCTTATTTATTGCATATCGGGGTTTACCCATCTATGCATGCTGTCGCCACTGCACAACAGTAGCTAGCTCTTTTCATTGGGGCAAAATGTCAAAAAGCTATTTGGTGATCATTTTTTCAGTTACAAGAACTTGAAATTGATATGTCATTTCATGCTGGTGTTTGAATTGACTCGTTTCTAGATATTTTCAAATAATCTGTTGGTATTAGTTAAATATATAAAATATATTGTATGCAAACATATTTTTGCTCTCTGTGGTCATTCTTTAAATTTTTAAGCATGATATTTCTTATTGTTATGTTGAATTTTTTAGTCATACATTGGTACTCTCTAGACCTAACGCTGGCATGAGCTGTGTGCGCTAGTTCACTTTTCTTTATTTCATATGTTTATGTTTCTCATCTATGAGGTTATTTTAATATGGTGAAAGCAAGTTAGGTTCATGATTGATCTGGCCTTGCTCTTTTTGGCAAACCTGTAATTACTTGTCTCCAACATCATAACTGTTCTACATTTCCTCGTTGTGGAACTGTAATCCTTGATGTTGTTTGTGTTGTTTATGTTGATTGATATCTTAGGTTGGTACTGCTGATGCACTTGCCTTCTTTCTACCGGGTGTTGTAAGCCGTTTTGCAAAGGCCTTATATGTATCAAAAAATATGATTAGTGGTGCTGCTGGAAGCTCTGTGGCCATCGAGCAGGCTATTTGTGGTTTGACTGAGTTCTTGATTATTGTTTTAGACGATAAGGCAAATCTTCACTCCCTTGAGATGCCTGTAAATGATATTGGATCACTTTCACCCATGGAAAATAAATCTACCCAATCTGTCCTAGAGGCTCTTCGTAGTTTACCTCTAAATGGTCATGTTCAGTCAGCAAATATCATTGGAGATTCGTTTAATCAAGCTATCAACGATGATCATAAACGAAAGATAGTTGATCATAGCAATGGCAAAAGAACTTTATTCGTACATCGTTCCAAGGAGTGGATTGATGAAACTTCTTCTAATGTTGATAAATTAATGTCTGCTGCATTTCCACATGTATGTATTATCATCCTCCCTATTATTTGTTTATTTTGTTGTTTTCTTCGAGGTTTCATTGGTAATGGGATCCATTCGTCTCGTCTGTGACAATAAAGTGGTTCGTTGTCATTTTCAGCTTTGTATTCATTCTGCAGAAAGGGTCAGAAAAGCACTTGTAGATGGCATACAGGGGCTTCTGTTGAATTGCAGATGCACTTTGCAAAGAAGCAAATTAATGCTTTTGGTGAGTATACTGTCTTAGGTTCAGTTGTGTGTGATCTATCATTATGGAGCAGAGGCATTATGGTTTCTCTCAACTAAAACTTTTCTTATCATGACTTGGTTCAGTATTGACTTTTAATTCTTATATATATATTATTAATTTCCTAGTTTGATTATTTTGAAAATCTAACTGCTGTCCTTTCTTTTGTGGCTATTTTATGAATGCTTAAACTGTACAATGTCATGAATTATATTGTTGTTAATAGTGATAACGAGTAGAATTCGGTGGTTCAATTTTCACAATTTCTTTGATGATCTCGTTCTATACTTCTCTTGGATCTTTGTCTTTGTTATGCTACTCCTGCATTATGTTAGCACTGCCATTAAACTTGTGTGCAATCATGTTAACTTTTATGGTTCATAATTTCATTTAAGTGATAGTTTAGTTGACAGGAGCATTAGAATAATAGTATGTGCAGGTTTGTCTCCTGTTAACTTTGTTATGCTACTCCTGCATTATATTAGCACTGCCATTAAACTTACGTGCAATAATGTTAACTTTTATGGTTCATAATTTCATTTAAGTTATAGTTTAGTTGACAGGAGCATTAGAATAATAGTATGTGCAGGTTTGTCTCCTGTTGACATGGTAGTTTGGGTTGAATTTTATTGCTAATTCCTTTTCTTGTGTATAATAATTGCAGGAGTGTTTGTGTGTGCTGGTTTGTGACGATGCAGATGTTGTGTCCATGGTAGCACAGGAATCCCTCGAATCTTTATTTGTTTTGGGTGAGAAATTTATAACCAAAAATGAAATTTCTGATCTATTTACCAGGTTTGTTCTCTTATTAGTTAGTTAAGAAAATAGATAATTTTTGTGCTGCTGCAGTGAATCTTACTTTTTTAACTTGTTGGCAGCCTCATTAAAGCGCTTCCATGTGTGGTTCTTGGAAGTGATGAGACAATTGCTTTGTCACATGCTCAGAAACTACTTTCTCTAGTCTATTATGCAGGTCCGGACCTTTTAGTAAATTACCTTCAGTCTCCTGTAAGTACAGATGTTCACAATTTTTTGTTTCCAGAGAATGTATTATTTATTTTCTGTAGTGTATTGGGACCTTCTCATTTGTGTTTTTGACTTCAAAATCCTTTGCATGTATTTATTCTTATAATAAAATTTTCTTTTATTTACATGACGTACAGTGCTATTTAACTACTAAACAGTGTGTTATTTGTATATATTCCCTTTTTCTTTCTGATGTTTTTGTTTCCTTTTCATGGTTAATAATGAACTTGAAAGAGAGGGCAAATGTACTTGTTTTAGTCTTGCGAAGGTAATTCAACCCATTTCTACAAATGGTTTGGAGCTTATCTTTTATTAGTGAGAGTATCAATTGTTAATTTGTTGTTTGTGAGATATAAATGAATTCTATAGCCCTTTGTTTCAGTGATTTCAATAGGCGCTCGGGCGTTCGCCTAAGCGCTCGAGCAAGGCGAGGCGAGGTCCGAGCGCCTTGCTTCATTTCCACGCGACGCACTTTAAAGAGGCGCCATTATCGCCACTCGTCGCTCTTGCTCCTGCTCCTGCTCTTGCTCTTGCTGCTCGCTGGTACTGCTGTAGCTGCCACTGTCGTCGCTCGTCGCTCTCGTTGTTGCTTCTCGCTACTACCAGTGATTTAAAAAGCGCTAGGCGCCAAAAGGCGCCAAGGTCCAAAAACGCCCGAGGCGCTAGGCGCTCGCCCGAGCGAAGCGAGGCGCTAAAATATAAAAATATAAAATATAATTAATAAATATAATTATTTAAAATTTTAAATAAAAATATAAAAATATATAATATAATTAATAAATATAATCACATTAATAGTATAAATCTGCTGACGGAGAAACGAGGAAGCAGCGGCGAGCGGCGGCAGCAGCGGCGGCGAGCGACGACAGCAGTGGCGGCAGCGGCAGTGGTGAGCGGCGGCAGCGGCAGCAGCGGCGAGCGGCGGCAGTGGCAGCGGGAAAGGGAAAGGGAGCGGAAGGCGCGAGCAGCGGGAGGCCTCGAGGGAGGCGCGAGCAGCGGGAGGGCTCGCGGGAGGCGTGAGCAGCGGGAGGGCTCGAGGGAGGCGCGAGCAGCGGGAAGGCTCGCGGGAGGGCTCGCAGGAGACGCGAGCAGCGAGAGGGCTCGCGGGAGGCGCGAGCAGCAGGAGGGCTCGCAGGAGGCGCGAGCAGCGAGAGGGCTCGCGGGAGGCACGAGCAGCGGGAAGGCTCGCGGGAGGCGCGAGCAGCGACAGCGGCGAGCAGCGGCAGCAGGAGTAGCGACAGCGAGCGACGAGATCGCGATCGGCAGCGGCAGCGGCAGCAGGTTAGGGTTGGGGTTATATCGGTTTAGTTGGTTCGATTGAACCAACTAACAATCGAACCAGGACCGAACCAGACCTAAAATTCTGGTTCGGTTTACCCAGGCGCTCGCCCGAAGCGCCCAGCGCCTGGGCTCGGGCGAGCGCCTAGGCGGCGCCTGATTGAAGCGCGCCGCCTGGGACATTAGCGAGGCGCTCGGGCCTCGCCTCGCCTCGCCCGAGCGCCTAGGCGAGCGCCCGAGCGCCTTTTGCAATCACTGGCTACTACCGCTGCCATTGCCACTATCGCCGCTTACCTCTCTCGCTCCTGTTATCGTTGCTCGTTGCTACCTCTTCTCACATCGACTCGATAGTGTACTGTTAATAGTATATTAACAGTATACCGTTAACTGTATACTAATAACAATATATTTTTTATTTATTAAATTAATAATATATTAATTTGATTTTAATACTGCTAATTTTTATTTATTTGAAATTATTGTTATTCTTTTGAATTTTGAGATTTTTGTTAATGTGATATTGTCATTTTGTAATATTTTTTAATTTAATATCATATTTTTATTTAAATAATTATATTTATTAATTATATTATATGTTTTTATATTTTAGCGTCTTGCTTTGCTCAGGAAAGCGCCTAGCACCTCGGGCGTTGTTGGACCTTGGCGCCTAGTGCTTTTTAAATCATTGCTTTATTTTTAGTCAAAGATCAGTTAAGAATAAATAGAGAAAACAGTTAGGGAAATGTATTTTTGAGGTAATATAGTTTTTGGCTAGAACAAGGTTTATAATTTTGATTCGTACTAGTGTACCGACCATACGTTGGTTCGGTACGTACCGAGGCGTACCGACGATATGCCCAAAATCATCAAAAATAGTTCTAAAAATACCTAAAAATAAAAAAGTTATATTAGGGTTTTTAAGTTGGAAATAAATATAAATTTAGTATAATTTTAGCAAAAGTAATGTAAATTAGGAAACAATAGCAAAAATATTCTTTTTCGAGCTTTGTGTAGCTTTGTGGTACGTTGTGGATCGTCCTTTCATTAATATTGAACTATCTATAAAGAAATGATTTGAATTATTAAATTATTTTTTAAATAACTTAAACTTTAAGATTCAAATTAATTCAGTAAATAATTGATGGATATATCTAGTTCTACCACCAAAAAGAACGATGAGAGTTCATAGGCAATGGATCGAGGTTCTCGATCCTATGTATCTGGATATCATTATGATATGTTTGTAGGATCCAATCCTAAAATTGATCCCACGATATAGTGTATTGATACACTGGATGTCATTGGTGCATCAATGTGGTGATGGTCGTAATTTGATTGTCGTGAACCACGTGTCCGAGGTGGCTCCTGTGGCAAGGACGAATATGGTATGTATTTTGTGTGGAGCATAGAGAATGTCAACTTCTACTTTCGTTATTGATCTGCTGCTTCATATCGTAAGGTTGATCTACGTACTGTTGCTCGGAGAAATATGACCAACTATCATCATACTATTGTTGATCGTAAGATTCTCCATAGTACGACGGCTATGAATACGATAAGCTTCACTTCGTGTAGACTTTATTGTATCTGTTCAAAATTATCCATTGTCTTACTCTTTCCTTTCCGTGCATAAACTTGATAAGTACCTTGTCGAGCTCCAAAATCTCAATCTTGGGTGGCATGTGTAAAATACTGCTCCTCAGTCCATGCACCACCATCAAATTGTGTAGACGGGACCATCGACTCCCCAGTGTCTCCACCATCATCGGTCGAGGCACTACTGTCCATGTCACTACTATGTATCTAGATCGAGCGGGTTTGTTAAATACGATTGCAAAGGTGTCTTGTCGCCCGACTCGATTCTTTCCAACGGTGCAATTGTGTTAGAACCCTTGCAGATTCTAAACTTGGGGTTGATCTCTTTAGGGGATCGGCCTCCTTGGAACTCTATAGGGGTTCCTCCCTCCAAGTTGTTGCTCAAAGGCTGCAGAAAATATTCATCTATTGCTTATCAAAAGAGGATGAATACATAGCTATTTATAGGGTTTCTAAACCCTAACTCCTAATAGGACTCCTACTCAAGAGTCCTACTCAATTAAGACTCCTACTCAAGACTCATAATAGGACTCCTACTCAAGAGTCCTACTCAATTAAGACTCCTAATAGGACTCCTACTCAAGACTCCTATTCCTTTACAACTCCTAATTCTTCTCTAAGAAATAAACTCCTAACAGAATGTCCCTTTCAATCAGGACTCTCCTAGCTAGAGTCCTAACAAAATGTCCCTCTCAATTAGGACTCTCCTAACTAGAGTCCTAACAGACCCGCCCTCTTCAAATCAGCCTTGTCCTCAAGGCTGAGATTCCATGAACTCAGGGAACCGGGTCTTCAGCTCCTCATATGGTTCCCATGTGGCGTCTTCAAGTGGTAGATTATTCCAATGCACTAGTACTTCAGTAGAGGGATGTCGGCGACGCATCACGATCCTACGATCGAGGATGGCCTGTGGTTGGGCTTGAATAACTCCATCCTCAGTTGTGTTGGGCAGTTGGATCTGGGGTGACTCGTGTTCTCCCAACTTGGGCTTTAGGCACGATACGTGGAAGACAGGGTGAATTTTGGCATCCTCAGGTAATTTAAGTCTGTACGCCACGGCTCTAATATGCTTTGTGATCTGATAGGGCCCATAAACGTGGGGATAGCTTCATGGAGGCTCGAGTGTTGATAGAGAGTTGCTTGTATGGTTGTAGGCGAAGATAAACCCAATCTCCCACGGAAAATTCTCTTTCACTTCGTCGTGTGTCGGCTTGCTGCTTCATTCTGGCTTGAGCGGTAGAGAGATTATCTTTTAACAGTTGTAAGAGTTTGTCCCTATCAATCAATTCTTGGTCAACCTGATCTACCTTGGCCGAGCCAATTACATACTTTGGAATCACAGGTGTTGGTCGACCATACAATGCTTCATAAGGGGCACATTTTGTAGATGAATGATATGTAGTATTATACCACCATTCGGCCCAGGGAAGCCATTTCGCCCACTCTTTTGGTCGGTCGCTAGCGAAACACCGGAGGTACGTCTCTAAGCACCTATTTACCACCTCTGTTTGGCCGTCAGTTTGTGGATGATACGTTGTGCTCATCTTGAGTTTGGTGCCTTGTAACTGAAATAACTCGATCCAAAATTTACTAGTGAAGATCCTATCATGATCACTTACGATGGACCTTGGCATCCCATGCAGTTTAACAATATTTTCTATGAAAATCTAGGCAATACTAGCAGCAGTGTAGGGATTTCTCACAGCACAAAAATGAGCATATTTCGTAAGTCGATCAACCACCACGAGAATCGTGCTTTTACCTTTGGAAGATGGCAGCCCTTCAATGAAGTCCATGGAGATGTCAGTCCATACTGAGTCTGGTATGGGTAGTGATTGTAGCTTCCCTGGATTTGCCACAGTTTCACCCTTGTGCTGTTGACATATATCACATTATGCCACATATTCAGCAATAATTTTTTTCATCCCTCTCCAATAAAAATTTTGCTTCACTCTTTTGTAGGTTCTTAGGAATCCAGAGTGCCCTGCTGAAGGTATAGAGTGCATTTCATGCAAGATGATTACGATGCAAAGGGAGTCAGGTATAAGCACAATGCGACCTTTGTAGCGTAAATCCCTCGAATCCCAGGTGTAGTGGGCTATTGCACTTGGATCCTCCTCCAATTTTTTTATGATCTTGCTGATCTCTGGATCCTTCTTCCATTCTTCCCTAATGTCCTCGAGGAGACCGGTGGTAGGAAAGGAGATGGCTGAAACCTTAGCTTGTTCAGGTAGCCGTGAGAGTGCATCTGCAACAACATTTTCTTACCCTTTTTGTAAATAATTTTATAATTAAATCCAAGAAGTTTGGTTACCCATTTTTGCTGCTCAGGGGATATCTTTTGCTCCAAAAAGTACTTGAGGCTTTTATGATCAGTTTTAATTTGAAATCGCTGGCCGATTAGGTAGGGTCTCCACCTCGTTACTGCATGTACAATGGCAAGCATCTCCTTATCATATACTGACATATTTTGATGGGAGGGAGATAATGCCTTGCTAGTGTATGCGAGTGGTCGACCATTTTGCATGAGAACAGCTCTAATTCTGACTCCAGATGCGTCGGCCTCAATGATGAAGGGTCTATTGAAATCTGGTAGCGCAAGCACCGGCGTCGTTGTCATGGCTGCTTTAAGTTTGTCAAAGGCAGCAGAGGCTTTGTCCGACCATTGGAAAGCATCTTTTTTCAGTAAAGAAGTGAGTGGTGCACTGATCTTCCCATAGTCCTTAACAAATTTTCGGTAGTAGCCCGTTAGTCCAAGGAACCCCCGCAGTAATTTCACGTTTGTAGGTTTCGGCCAGCCTTGCATTGCCTCAATTTTTGTTGGGTCTACCGCCACTCCTTCTGATATTATATGCCCAAGGTACTCTACTTTTTGCTGGAGAAAGCTGCACTTTGGTTGCTTAACAAAAAGAGTATTCTCCCGAAGGATCGTCAAAACAATCCGTAAATGCTGAAAGTGAGTCTCAAGAGAAGGGTTGTAAACGATAATATCATCGAAAAATACCAGCACAAATTTACGAAGAAAGCTCCGAAATATATCATTCATGAGACTTTGAAAGGTTGAAGGAGCATTAGTGAGTCCAAAAGGCATTACTAAGAATTCATAATGGCCATCATGTGTGCGAAATGCAGTTTTTGGAATGTCATCGTCACATACCCGAATTTGGTGGTAACCGGATCGGAGGTCCAACTTCGTGAAGACTCGAGCTCCTTTCAATTCATCAAGAAGTTCATCCACCACTAGTATTGGGTATTTGTCCTTGACGGTGATGTCATTTAAAGCTCGGTAGTAGATGCACATCCGCCAAGTTCCGTCCTTCTTGCGTACAAGTAGCACCGGTGAGGAATAGGGGCTGCAACTTGGTCGAATCACCCGTGTTTCAAGCATCTCCTTTACGATCTTTTCCATTTCATCTTTTTGGAGGTGAGGATATCGGTATGGTCGAGTGTTCACTGGTGGCTTGCCCGGAAGGATTGGAATTCGATGGTCATGTTGCCGAGAAGGAGGAAGACCACGCGGTTCAGCAAATATGTCGGCAAATTCAGTAAGCAATTGGGCAAGATTTTGATCTTCAAATTCTATTTTCTTCCCCTCTGGTTGCTGTTGGAGGTGCATCAAAAAGGCACTATTTACCTTATGTAAAACTTTCTCCATTCGTTGGGTCAAAACAGTGGTAACGTTGCTTCCGCGCTTCCCGCGTAGGATGATCTGTTTGCCCTTACAATAGAATTTCATAATTAATTTAGAAAAGTTCCAAGAGACATCACCTAGTGTAGTCAGCCTTTCTATACCAAGCACTGCCTCATAGTCATCGATTGGTAGGAGGAAGAAATCGGTGATAATTTCTTGGTCTTGCTGTAATAGTTTCACCTGCGGGCATCTTTGGTCGCACTTTAGGATTCTGCCGTCGGCAACCTTTACATCGAACTTGCTGCAACCTTCAATATGCAGTGCCATCCGAGCAGCAACCTTACTATTCAGGAAGTTATTAGTGCTACCCGTGTCGATGAGAACAGTAATCGATTGTTGTTTGAGAAGGCCTCCAACTTTCATCGTTTGCGGATTTGAGTAGCCGGCTAGTGCGTGTACCGTAATGTCGGTCGGCTGTGGCTCTTCTTCCATATCTTCTTCTTCGTGTTCAAGGCTCTCTTCTAGATGTTCAATGACCTCTTCTTCTACTGGTTCAATCATAAGAAGTCTACCTTTTTTACAGCGATGCTCGCGGCTCCACGGCTCGTCGCAATGCCAACATAACCCCTTCGCAGATCGCTCCCGAAGTTCTTCTCTTGTTAACCTTTTCAGTGCAGGGACTCGGTTGATAGTAGGGGGGGCTGAGGGCTTTAGTATTGTAGGTCGTGGAGTGATCCTAGTCCTCCTGGCTTCATGGTTCAATCGTTCCTTTTGTAATCGTGCGAAAGAGATGGCTGCCATAAGCGTGTATGGTTGTCGCGCCTTAACTTCTCCCCGGATCTCCGGCTTTAGGCCCTCAATAAAAGTCCCCAATAACTGTTTTTCAGACCAATCACGAGTTTGATTAGATAACCTTTCAAACCTGGTTTGGTACTCCTGAATGGTGGAGGTTTGTCGGATCTTTGTTAGTTGTCCGTCAATGTTCTCGTAATTAGTTGGACCGAAGCGGATCAGTAGTCCTTCTTTGAATTGTCGCCATGAAAGGGCTCCATAAGTGTGTTCAAACCAGTCAAACCATTGTATGGCATCCCCTTCAAGATGTATAGCTGCAATTTCCACCATGGATGCATCCGCAGTTTTATGGTACCGAAAATATCGCTCCGCACGCGAGATCCAACCAATTGGGTCTCCTTCTTCCCATATAGGGAAGTCCACTCTCATGCGCGAATAGTTGGGGTCGGTCATAGAGCCTCCCCTCTCTTGGAAGTCATCTCTTTGGGCATGATGTGAATGGTTAGAGCTCTCTCCTTGATGTGACTTCTTCGGGCTTGGTGGTCGGCCCAAACTGAATTCGGTAAGGAGAGTCCGAATCTTATCCTCCATTCGTGCCTCAAAGGCTTCAAATTTAGCATTGATTGCATCCTCAGATGCCATAGTATATGACTCCAAATCTGTGATGTTAAGATCTCTCTTTTGTTGACGGGTTAAAGGCATGTATAGGTTTGACAGAAATCAGTGAAAGTTTGCTGCAGAATTGTGTTGTCTTGTAAGAGCAGAATTATCGACGAAGAAACAGCGGTTTCTCGACGAAGTCTCCACAAAAAATTTGAGAGATTTGAGGAGGGAATTGACAGCAATATCTCAGTTTATATGACAGCAAGGATGTCTAATTTAATCAAGGAAATTTTGGCAGTAACAGCAAGAAAACTGGTGTAAGTTGCGATAGCAGAATTATCGTCGAAAAATTTCAGCAACTTATGATGAAAATTTGCAGCAATAAAGGAACGAATTTTTTTTTTTTTTTGAATTTTCGGATAGGGATAACTAAATTGCAACAGTAGTAAGGTAGGAAACCAGAACATGTTGCAATTCACGGGGAGATCAAAGGATGATCTACGGTGGTGGAGATGATGGCGGAATTCGGTGATGATCTTTTAAGCAATTGTGGGAATTGCTTTGGGTGGCTGTGGAGGGTTGATGGATGGCTGTGGAAGGGCAGCGAGACGCCAAGAACGTTGCTCTGATACCAGGTGATAGAACCCTTGTAGATTCTAAACTTGGGGTTGATCTCTTTAGGGGATCGGCTTCCTTGGAACTCTATAGGGGTTCCTCCCTCCAAGTTGCTGCTCAAAGGCTACAGAAAAGATTCATCTATTGCTTATCAAAAGAGGATGAATACATAGCTATTTATAGGGTTTCTAAACCCTAACTCCTAATAGGACTCTTACTCAAGAGTCCTACTCAATTAAGACTCCTACTCAAGACTCATAATAGGACTCCTACTCAAGAGTCCTACTCAATTAAGACTCCTACTCAAGACTCCTAATAGGACTCCTACTCAAGACTCCTATTCCTTTACAACTCCTAATTCTTCTCTAAGAAATAAACTCCTAACAGAATGTCCCTTTCAATTAGGACTCTCCTAGCTAGAGTCCTAACAAAATGTCCCTCTCAATTAGGACTCTCCTAACTAGAGTCCTAACAAATTGATGCTGCTGCCTTTGCCTTTGCCTTTGCCTTTGCCTTTGTACGTTGGACAGATAACTACGACAGTTGGGTGTTTTTAGTTCCTAGAGTAGTCTAACTCGATGTTGTCAGGCTCCTTCCGCCATGTTCTGACAAAGGGGGATCTTCCTTGGGTTGGAAGTGCTTCCTCTTTTCCTATTGCCTCAATAAAATGCGAAGGACATTGAGGATCTCCTGTCTCATCAAGTAGAAGATCCTCTTAGTTCTTTGTTGCTTCGACCCACTCTAGCATTGGCTCTTAATCTTTGTTTCCTTTGGCTCCTTGTCCAGCTAGGCATATCGCAACCTTAGCTGCATGTTATAGTAGACATATACTAGTTTCTCCAATCGTCTATACGATAGTTTATTGCGGTCCTTCGTGTGAATCAATACGAACGTTGATCAATTACGTTCGTAATCACTAGATGTTGTCGTCTACGAAAGGACACGGATGATAATCTTCCTTAAATTTGGTACATCCCCTCTAAAATGCAGCGACCACTTGATTGCAAAAAGATGCAAATAAGACTTTATTAACATAATAAATAATTAATATCAAATGTAGTTTATAATCAGTATGTGTGTAACTTTTTCTTACCAAGATCTATATTATAACGATATGATATAGCTACAACGTTGGAGAATGAGCCAATTGTTTCTTGTAATAATTAGCTTTCCATAATAGCATCGATAGTGTTTGATAAGAGTCAATATATAATATTTCTTAGTGTCGATAATAAATCTGATCGTGTTCTAAGACTACATCGAAATTGAATGGTTGGATTTAGATTATATGTTGCAATACATAATTTTGTTAGTGAGAATTTTTTAACTATTAAAAATAATGAATTAAATTACACTGAATATGAATTTAACTACATTATGGATATCTTGGTCCATGTGAACTTCAGTTTTGTGATCAATGATCTGTAAGTATTGGTTGGTCTTAAAATCTTCTTTGAATGCTTTCTTGATCTTCTCTCTTCATGTAATCAACATATGTCTAAGATAAAACATTTGTGGACGCGTATCCATATCTATCTTACGGAGAACAATGTAAAGTGGTTTCACACCTTTTATGATTTCATTCATGATATCCTAAAATCTAAAAGAAAGAATAGTCTTTTCTAATTTTTTTTCCATAGCCCGATCTCGAATACTTGGAATCGGACCATTCATGTTAGGCCCTGCCTCTTTTATTGTATTGACTTTAAAGCAATGAAATTTATAGTAAATCGAGTGACTATAGGTCTGAGTATCTCACCATTTATATACTTTTGCATTAAAGAGTGGACCCAATGATGATATATATAAACTTTGTGATCGATTGTGCTTGAGCTACTTGTTGACTAATGGCAGCTCGCCAATATCCTTCAACATTAAATCCATACAATGAGCTGCATATGGAGTCTAAAACAATGTTTTTCTTTTTTCCATCTATTATGAATCGATCTTCTTGAAATTGGCTCCATTATCGGTGATTATCTAGACAATGTACTATGATCCGATCTCGTCTACTATGATGATACTTGTCGAAAGTATTAACTGACTTATGAAAAATCACTCGTCTATTGCAATAAACAAGAAAATTGATGATACTTATTCTTGTTGGCCCTGTCCAACTGTCATACATCAATGTTACCTCATATTCGTCCCATTGCCTCTTGAAGGATTTGAACCAGTCATTCAGTTCTGCCACCTCCTCATCTAAATACACACTGTGGATCTGTTTCGGTGTTGGATACTGGATCCCCGTGCCAGACTTTTGAGTAGAAGAGACTATGCTCTGATAATATAGACCTTAGGTTGTGCTTGTTAGAATCCTATAGAAGTTGAACCATTTTGCAATTGCCTTCCCAATATTTTGCCTCTTTTCAAACGGTCAATTTGACCGTTTGAAATAGGCCAATCTCAGCACTTTATCGATAGGTTTAAATCCAACTGTTATCAACTTGTACAAGTTGGTAATGGTCCGATTTTGATCCTTATCGCCTGGTACAAATCACATATCACCATATACGAGGTCATGTGATGGTATCGCCCGACAGAGGGCGGTCCACATATCGGTATCCTATCAGACTGGTACATATCGCTCGTATTGGGCAGTATAGGTCGAGATGACAAACCCTGAGCTAGAACATAAATAAGATGATTAAAGAAAACAGACCTAAATAACAAAAAATGGTCAAAAGAAAATTAAAGCGGTACTGCAGCCAAGAGTATAGTTTATTGGCAAAACGTAAGCAACAGCAACAGCCTCTCCTTATTAGTGTACTCAAACAAGTACACTATCTATGAAGCTAACTTGGTGGAACAAGAAAAGTAAAATGCAATTTAGTTTGTGCTAAGGTAACAATTATAAATGATAATTTCTCTATAGAGGAAAGAAATAAAATTCAAGGGTTATGGTTTTGCTTCACATATCCTGTTCAAAATCTTTTGCAACCAATTGGCAACATCAAGGATGCTGACTGACATAGTTTGTGACGCGTTCTGTCTTATGGGTACCATGCTCATTTAGTGCATGGTTATTAATAATGATCATATTCTGTATCCTCTATTGTAAGGAACACTAGCCTTGTGGTGTAATGATGAATCTCATGATTTTGTTAAGAGGGTGAATATGAATCTAAATTTTCCACACTTGAGCCTTGAAGTACAGATTTTGCAGTCGCATTAGGAAACCTAAAATTTGATTTGATGCTTATGACCATGATCTACAGAAAGAAGCTTAAATGATTATGGTTTAAAAGATCAAATAGAATATGCTAATAGCTATTTTGTAGTTTATGGTTGCACGATAGGGTTTATTGTCATGCACTTACATCTGGCCTATCAGACGAAGACACAATTATGTACCACATTGCGAATTGTCATAGCTCCTGCTGTCATGTGAAACTAACCAATCCAAAAAGCGTCTCATACACACTTGCAAGGAACTGATCCACTGATCTACTGTCTAATTTAACTGTGCACACGTTAAGATAGTACATCCGTTGATGCAATTCCAATTCAACAGTCCTGCCACCCTCTGCTGATGGTTTGGTGCTAGGTGACTGAGCTCTTCAGCCCTTTGCAGTTAGACAAATGTCATGTCATAATAGCAGGAGCATGAAGTCTGTGAAGTGACATTTGGTTGGTTAGGATAGAGAGAGCATAAAGAACATAGTACACACTATCTGGACTTTAAGCTCTGTTAAGAGCCATTTGGTTATTTGCTATAAGGGGTTAAAACAGCATGTTAAATGATGGTTTGCTATGGTGATGGTACACTATTAGATTGTAGCAGTGCATATATGTTAAATTGGTATGATCCATCATGAATGGTGCAGGATTGCACGCATCTAAACCTTTCAATATGATGGTGCATGAAGTTTAAAATTGGTATTATACTTTTCAACAAAGTGGTGACACGGTATTAGATCGCATGCATATATACTTTTCAGCATGATGGTGCATGAAGCATTGAGTGCAATTTTATGATGCTCCGTGTCAAAGTTTGCATGGGCAGTACTAATGTTCAGAATGTAAACTTGTTGGTGTATTACTTTTTTGTCAGTTGGTACAGGCTACGAGTAGAAGTGATAGTATGTTGTTTCTGCTTGAGTTTTCAGTTTATTAGAAGTAACCATGGCAATTTTGTGATGCATATTCATTTCACTAATATATTTTGATCCCAACACTACTAATTCTTGCTAATGACATATCAACAAAAACTTTGACCCTGATAAGTTTCAAGCTTTATAGTTATAATTAGTTATTTATATCAACCATAAATTGACAATATTTTACATTTCCAAATTGGATTTATCCAATTTATGTATTTTTTTAAAGCCTTAATTTTGTGATTTACTAGCTTTTGTCATTTAGTGAACATGTTTTTAGTTATTTTTTTATTTCTTACAAATGATTTAATCTGATTTGACTCGCTTTTCATAGCCTTATTTTCTGTGATTTATGGGTTTCTGTCATAAAATGAATTTATTTTAGCTACGTGTTGGTTTCTTTTCTTATCTTACAGAGAGTAGCTGATTTCTACTTTATTCTTCCCTGATCATATATGTTACTTTATTTGCCACATTTATACTTTTTATAGGATTGCAAATTGGTTTCTGGGATTTGAACTTATTGGTATTGGCAGGTCAATGCATCATGTTTTTTGGAGTATTTTGGATTATGCTTCAGTCATAATTCACGGTTTGCTGGTTCCATGAATAACCTAATTTTGTCAAAACCGCTTTCAACTGGATATTTGCTTTCCATTGCTGAGCTGAAAGCTGGCAATATCTTGAGTTCTCCAAGAAATCTTACTAAGGATGCCACTTTTCCTGTTGTTTCCAAAATTTCTATTTTGCAAGATGAGGATTTGCAAAGTCCTTCAGAATATGTAACTAGTGTTTTGGAGTTTCCTCACATGCCTCCTTGGTTTGGTATTGCTGGCAGTCGGAAACTATACCTAACTCTTGCTGGAGTACTTAGACTTGTCGGGCTGTCCATAATATCAGGTAATAGTTAGGTTTTCAGTCTTTGTTCATTAGTTTTTTAATGATTTGTTGTATTAAGTTAAGAACTTTTTCTTCCGGATAGAAGTTTTGTTTTTAATTATTATTGTTTTGTCTTATTCTTAGGACACGAGAGCAATATGTTTTTATCAGTTCTTGTTGATAATTTGCTAGATCAGTTTCGCCAGTTGATATCAGAGCTTCGTATGAAAGAATATGGCAAAGAAGGGTGGAAAACTTGGTATTTTCATCATGGTTCTGGCCAGTTATTGCGCAAGACAAGTTCTGCAGTTTGCATGTTAAATGAGATAATATATGGATTATCAGAACAGTCAGTTAATACATATTCAACATTCTTTAAAAAGTCTAGGGAAGAAACCTTGCAAGAAAAGAAACTTGCATATGATGATGACAAGTCTACAACTTTCAAATGCCAAGGATCAGCTTGGAATATGAGAGAGGGAAAGGATAATAGGGATGCTACAATTCTTTCCATTGCCAGCATTTTGCATGAATATTTGTCACCTGAAGTGTGGGACATTCCATTGGATCAGAATGCACCTCTGCTGGAACATAAAATAGAATTAGATCTTCCATTACATTTCTTCCTTGACACCATAATGCTGCAACAGGAAATGTATTTTCACCAATTAAGTTCTTGACTCAGTTTCTTGAATGTTCTCCTAACCTTGATATTGATTATTTTTTATGGTTCATTGGTTCAGGTGATCCTAGATGGAATAGGCATTTTCAGCACAGTTCTTGGAAAATATTTTATAAGCAGTGGATTTCTGCACTCTTCTCTTTATTTATTACTAAGGAACTTGATTTGCTCTAACAGTGAGATAAGAATCGCATCAGATGCTGTCCTACGTGTTCTTTCTGTTTCGTCCAGCCATGCCACCGTGAGTGCAAAAAAAAGAGAAACTGTAAAAGCACCAGCTGTTTGTTTTATGTACTGATGCTACATTATTTGGAACAGGTAGGGCAGTTGGTTGTGGCAAATGCAGACTATATTATTGACTCTTTATGTTACCAGTTGCAGCATTTGGATATCAATCCCCATGTTCCAGATGTACTTGCTGCTATACTGTCCTATGTCGGTACTGCTCGAGATATTCTGCCATTGTTGGAGGAGCCGGTATGCATGTTAAATAGACTATTACTACTTTTTGCTACTGTTTCTTTTTTTTTTTTTGGAGATATCATGTTTCTGTTTGGCACCTGAAGCAAAGATCATGCACTGGGGTCCAGTTTGTGAGGTTGCTGCCAGTGGAAAAGTTAAATCAATCTTCTGGCCTATTTGCATTTTGGAGCTGACTTAGGATAATTACAGTAGAAAAAAAAGTTAAAACATTTTTTTTAATTCATTTTGTTCCTGTCTCTCACAAAATGAGATGGCATGACCTTCTTTTGCATTGCTGAAGGTAGATGGCATGGCTCATTATTCCATGGCTCAAGCTTGAACCATTTCAGGTTGTTAATGTTTTTGTGATTCAAACCACTTCAACAATATATTTGAAGCATTAATAGATTTCTAATTTTTTTATAAGTATTTCCATATTGGTTTGTGTGTATCACATAATTACCTTTTCTTGTACTAAAACTCAGGACATTGCCCTCAGATCCATTGCATCCCTCAGGTTTCAAATGTATTCTGTTGTTTATCGATTTGTTTCTACTGTGTAATCACTTTCTCCTTGTACTAAAACTTGTCATTTGCCACCTTAGCTCTGATTCTTCCTTCCTGAGAGGTATTGCCAGAAAATTTTTTGGTTCATAAGAGCATAGCTGCAACCATTATGATATATGTTTTACATAAATTTTAGGTGCCTTACTTTTTAATATTAGGTCAGTGGCCTTTACAGAGGTGGACTTCTTGATTTTGATTTGGGTTTTGTTGCTGATTCCAGTTTGGTAGGAAATAGTCTTGATAGTTCATATATCATGGTCTTCAAAAGGTTATATTATTACCCTTGGTGTGGCAAATGTGTATGTGCATGATTTAGGCTGAGATCCTTCCATGAGTAATAGAGCACTCAATTTAAGCAATGGGTAAGGTGGATGATGCAGGATGAGTTCATATTAGTCTTATTTTGACAATCTTAAATCTGAATCTGAAATCCTCTCATGTCTAGGTTTAAGGTTTTTTATATAATAATATTTGTATTTTTTGGATTATTTATGTTATTTATTGAAGTGTTATTAGAATGCAATTTTGAGTTAATTAATGATAAGAATTCCTTCATTAGATGTACTTTTTTTTGGAAAATTATAAAACTATCGGAATTTAAGTTTGTAGGGTTCTAGCAGAAGTTTTCATCTCTTAATATTTATTAGTACACTATTTTCCTTATCTTCTTCTCTTACCCATTAGTTTTGGTATTAGGAGCATTATGATGATGAATGGACAATTCTATTTTAGCTCCTTTCCTGTCATGAAATTTACTACTGTATTATCAGCTAGACTTCATGCTCTATCCCTTTTAGCTTTGCAAAAAATAATGATATTCCTTCAAAGTTGATGTCGTCCAAGCTGGGGAAGTTTTGTGGTTATCCTTTCAACTAACTCTATTAGTAGAATGAACAATCTTATTAGAGTTTGGTGCTAGCTCTTTTGATCAATTAATCCATGAACTATATGCCATTAATTTATTTGTTTCTATGAAGTTTATGATTCCGCTGTGAGAAACTTCTTCTCGAAGAAGTTGGTATCACACCATCACCTTTTTTGTTTCACTTTCATCAAACTTGTGATGGGATTCTGTTTAGTATGGGATTTGAAAACATTATGTATTGTGGACTTTCTCAATTCTTCCCCAAACTCTTGTTTTGAAGTATATTTGTTTGTTAAATCTATTTATTCATTATAGAGTTTTTTTAAAGACATCCATTGGTTTCTATATGAAATTCTTTATGTTTGACAAAGTGATCTAAGATAATACAATAAATTGTTATGTTATAGCTCATTCTATTAAACATTGTTCTATCATCTTTATACTTTTACATCTCATCTTATATATATTTTTAACAACTATATGGAAGACATGATCCTCTGTTCCCAAGATGTGATTCTTCTTTAACTTTCTTGTCACTTCTCCAACTCCTTATATTATGACATCTGTATACCATGCTGTCATCTTATTTTACAAAGAAGCCTTAAGGACAAAAAAGACACATCGATAAGTAGCATATTTATTTTCTCCCACATCCTAACATAAGCATTAGGGTTATTTTTCCAAACATAATTGTGGTTAATTCTAAAATGTTTTTAGCAGTAAGGATAATATATATCATATACTTTACAGTGGTGTATACTTGGAACTTTGGGAATCTCAAGTATTTGTTGTTGATTCCTTAATGTTACAAACTTAAAGTGTAAATACAGCAGCATTACTGTATTCTCAGATGTGGTTGACCATGTGGTGAACTTATTGATTAAAGACAATACCATTGATCAGTGATTTCAATAGGCGCTCGGGCGCTCGCCTAGGCGCTCGGGCGAGGCGAGGCTCGAGTGCCTCGCTTCGTGTCCTAGCACTCGCCCGAGCCCAGGCACCGGGCGCTTCGGGCGAGCACCTAGGTTAAACCAAGCGACCGAACCAGATTTTTAGGTCTGGTTGATCTCCGGTGCTTTAGTTGGTTCAATCGAACCAACTAAATCACCGATATCAGGCTCCCTCTCGTGATTTCCCTGACTTCGCCAACCCTAACACTCGCGATTTTGCCGTCGAGATTTCTTCTCCGTTGTCGTTGCTCTCTGCTGTCGTTGCTCGCTGCTACTATCGCTACTCACCGCTGCCACAATCACTGCTCGTCGTTGCCACAATCGTTGCTCGTCACTACTGTCGTCGCTTATCGCGGCTATTGCCGCTCTTGCTATCGCTCGCTGCTCCCGTTGTCGCTCCCGCTCCCACTCTCGTTATCGTCGTCGCTCACCGATCCCGCTCCAACTACGGCTATCACCTGCTACCGCTACTGTTGCCTCAGCCTCGGTCTTCTCACTCTTCTCACTATACTGTTAATAGTATATTAACAGTAAACTACTAACTATATACTAATAATAATATTTTTATTTATTAGATTAATAATATATTATTTTGATTTTAATACTATATTTTTTATTTTAAAAATAAAAAATATACTATAATGATTTATTTATTTATTTTGATTTTGTACCCGATTTTCTTAATTTAATAGCATATTTTTATTTAAATAATTATATTTATTAAGTATATTATATATTTTTATATTTTAGCGTCTCGTTTCGCTCGGGCAAGCGCCTAGCGCCTCGGGCGTTTTTGGACCTTGGCGCCTTTTGGCGCCTAGCGCTTTTTAAATCACTGCCATTGAAACAATACCTTCAATCAGCATGGTTAGACTACAATTGCTTCGGAAAATATCAAGCCAACCCCAAATAGTTGGAATATTATGGCTTGTTTTTGTACTTGTGGATTGTTGTACTTGTGTGGTAATTAAGGATATTACAGCAAAATGTGGATACAAGAATCTTGGTTTAAAGAGATTAATAGTGTAGTAACTTTCTATCAGATGCAATCTGGAGATTGCACATCCTAAAATTTGGTGTATATGTATGAACTTTTCTCATGCGTGTTTAGCAATTTGTTCTCATCTGTTTTCTACTGCATGGGTGGATTTATTTGCTTGATATCTGCTGATTTATTTTGTTTCATTCTTTCCTTTGATTTACTGCTGGGGTTTTATAATGGTGTCTCTAACCTTTTTAGGTGTATTTCTTCTTAAAATTATATATAAGATGAGTAATTTGAAAAGTCAATTTATTTATCATTTACTGCCAATACTCTTTTTTTCCTCTAAATTGGTTTGGTCAATTGCCACAGATGCGAGCTGTATCCTCAGAGTTAGAGGTCCTTGGTAGGCATCAACACCCAAATTTAACTATTCCATTTCTAAAGGTAAAAAAATTTCTTTTCCAGTCTTCATTTTTTTATCTTTTTAAATTTCAGCTCTTCTACACATGGACATAGAATTAAGTTCTAGGTTTCACTAACGAGTGACCATGTTACATGAATTGTGTCCTGATTTATTTTAGACTAGTTTCTACAGCATCTTGCTGTCACATATCCTTGTTCTTATCTGATGATGGAATTCATTTGATATGTATCTGTATCTTTGACATAAACATATATGATTATCCTGCTTGACAAAAAAATTTTCAATCTGCATAAAGCTGATGTCAACATTTTGGGAGGTTCAAAGATTTTAGGTGTATATAGGTACAAACTAAAATTTATTGGACCTGTATAATGTATATCATTCTATCCCTTGTTATATCAAGAAGAATTATGGTTGGCATTCCAAAGTATTTAGAATTGCAGTTAACTCTTCTTGTATCAGAGTTATGTTTCCTTTTTGTTGTATGATTAATATAATGAATATAAATCTCTTTTGCTTGGAGAAAAAATATCTTTTTTGTTTTATCTTGTTCTATTATTATATTCTTCTTTCTTGATTTATCTTGTTCTATTATTTCATTCTTAATCCTAAAGTTTGAAGATGTTACAAGCTGATTTTCTTATTTGTATTTTGAGCTTGCTGATTGTTAACATTCTTGTGTCTAGGCTGTGGGCGAAATTGCGAAGGCATCACAAACTGAAGCATCTTCTTTGCCAGATCAAGCAGAAATATTTAGTGCACATGTCAGCTCCAAGATTCTTATGATGCAAAAATGGATTAATGAGAATCATGTGGATAGTAGCTCCTCCTCCATGTGTACCGAATCCCAGGCTTTAGGTAATTCTGATTTGTACTATAAGGATTCTGGTCTTCTGTTTCAGCTTTGATTAGTACTGTTGAATGATTGGCACATGACCATGAAATCTGCCAAATTATGTTTCATTGAATTCTGTAAGTATTAATTTAAGATATTCATAAAATAAATAATTGAAAGAGTTGTTTTTTGCATTTAGTTACTCCTAAGTTGTATCTAACAGAACAAAGTTCGATATTTCTTTGAGTTTCGGCAATGATTTTACTGTATATTGCTTTTATTTGTAAAATTGGACTAAAAATTCCTACATTACTGTGATCTTCGCCCAGACAGATATCTCATATTTCAAATTGCACTATTTAGTATGTCTGATATCATGATGAAATATGACTAAGAGTGTAGAAGTTTAGTTGCTTTCACATGTGATTGCCATATTTAACTAACAAACTAAGCACTTTGATCATAAAATTTTATACACTCCCCCAGTGAAAGAACACATTTCTAAAAAACAAAGAATTAGTTCTCTTTGAAGATGTGAAAGTGGAGACAGATTAAATAGTTATCTTCTGTGGTTTAGCAAGCTTCCAGTGCTATTTTTTTCTCATTTCTTTGTTTCAATTGGTATATTGTTATTATGATATTTTTAATCTAGTGTTTGAATATTTTATGTAGTCTTTCAAGGCTCTCTTTGTTCAATGCAAGTGCTATTTGGAATAATTTCCCATTGCCTTTTTGTTCTAATTTGACAACCAGAAATTGGATCTGTCAATTTTGATGATGTTAGTCTTCACTTGGAATATTGGGAGGAATTATTGTTTAAGTTTAATGAGATGAAAAGATACAGAAGAATTGTTGGATCTCTTGTTGGATCATGCTTAAAAGCTGCATCCCCACTTGTTTCTTCAGAGAAAGAATCAGCTTGTCTGGTGTCTCTGGACATTATTGAGGTACTTGCTTGATATGTTTGTTGATAAAACATTTTTGGCCAAATGAAACTCTTTCTAATTCTCATTCTGCTGTTGCGAATACTGTTTGGTGTTTAATTGTCAGAACTCAGAAGGCAGCTCAATGCACAGGCACCCATTAATGCAGGTCTGGGAAGGGTCAATTATGCAGTTCTTTCTTTCAGTCAGAGAGAATTAAATTTAGTCTCTCAATTTAAGTTTCTACTATATAAAGGGAAAACACAAATTAAGCTCAGCCATTTCAGTATTTATTGTGATGTGAGGAAACCTCTTAGTTACCTGTGTTTAAAGTGAAACCTTACAATTGACTTAAAAGAAAAAAAAATCTGGATTGAAAATAAGAAAAGAACAAAGGACAGCACATGTTGCTTCACAAGTAGGATACCTTTTCATGTTGATGACCCTTTTCATTTGTTTAGCATTTCTTTGTTTGATAGCAGTATTTTCAAACTAATGGGGCTATGTAATTTTAGTGGAAAATTAATTGATTACTTATTCATATACGGCAACTTGGATTTCTGAAATTTTTTGACGTGAGGATACTTGGGTAGATGGCTTACCTTTATGTACCTATCAGATACCTTATTCATTAGATAATTTTTTGGTACAAGTGCCCCGTGCTTAGTCTGTGAATTCAAAATTTTTTACTACCATTCATATGCTTGTTTCTTTTCATGGAGTGTATTTTGCAAATGGTTCTTCTTACGAATGACAAGCTATTAATGATGGATAGAATGATTACTGGCTACATAATGTAGTTTGCTTGTCATTTGCAAGGTTATAAAGTTGGACAAATTTTCAAGTCTATGTTTCCCTAAAATCCAATGATTACAAACTAGAAATTATTTAAGCAATTGGAACATGTACATTGCCATGCAGATTTTTTATTATGTAGGTCCAAATGAAGGTTTTTTAAAGCTTTATTTTCATTTGGATCTGTTATTTTAGATGTTTATTTTTGAAGAAAGTTCATTTGGCTCTGCTATAATAGTTGTTTATTCTGTGACTTGTTCTGGATTATTGTAACAGGGAAGCCATTGTTTTGCTAAGTGAAAGGCTTGCATTTACCATCTCTTTGTTCTTTATATAACTATATGCTTGTCAAGGATTTTAAGATGTTGGCCATTTGGAGGTGTTACTGTATTATTTCCCTAAATCATGTGTTTCATTGTGGCTTTCAGTTTCTATAAGTGCCACTTTTATTGGGGTAGCAACCATGAAAAGTCAGAACATGTTCTGAATGTTGTTATATGGTTTAATTGGGAAAATAAACTGTTCTGACTTCTCAGTATGATTTCAAGTTTGTCATAATTTCCTTGGTGTAGGATACTTTGGGTCATGGGTACAATCCAAGCATGGGCCATGCTGCTTGGTTTTTGGTATGTGGGGGTAGGGATAATGTTGACTTTTTTGGATTAGTTCCTGATAGTTCTGTTGCTTTTCGGTCGTGTTCACTTAGTAAGTTGGGGTAAGACATCTTGATCTTTTCACATCATTTATGTAAATGCTTTTTTTCCCAAAAAAAGTTAAGAGACATGAAAACTTGATGGTTCTTAATTTTTGTTGATTTAAGCCTTTTTTTAATGGATTTGAAGTGTAATATATCATATGAATTCTATTTTTGCTTAGGTGTTCTCTATTTATAAAGCCGAATAAAACTTTGAGATTGGATTTTTAATTTGTTTATCTTGTCGTGTATGATGGCAATCTGGAAAAAACAGTATTGCAAAACAGATCAACAACCTGCATCATAATTTTAAGTAGTATGATCAAAGTAAATAGACAGCAACTTCTTGTTGGTTTGTCTTTTTCTCAACACTCCTTTTCTCTTTCTGGAATAATGTTGTATTTTGCAGAGAACAAAATTTCACATTTATTCCCTAGTTCTCAGTCCGTTGTCTTATTACTTTTCAGCAAGTCATTTAGGACTCTCAGTTTAGCAGATTCTGCCTGTAAATTGCTGCCCTAAAAAGGTGTTACTGGTTAGACTGTTGCAACAAAGCAAATGTTAATGGAAGTCTTGATTTCTGTGCCAAAATCAGTTGATATGGTAGGAAACGTGAACCCTCTTCTCCATATTATTATTGGTTATGTTTGACAATTGTGTGTTGGTTTTGAACCATTGCATAATATGTTTTCTTTGTTCAACTAAATAAAATAATTAGATGTATTCTTTTGTTAGGGGCTTGAGTGGTAAATATCTTATTGGAAAATAGTAAAACAAAATCTTTCTTGTTATTCTCCTTAGATTTCAGTTGTTTGTACTTTAGAGTAAGGCATTTTTTTGTAGGATGTTTCTGTATCTCTTGCAAAAGTGGAGGAAGCTTATAAGCACGAGAAACAAACCAAAGCAGCAATCTGGGAAGCAGTTCAGTTGCTATCACTAAATGATCTGAAAGATGGGATGGAGGCTGCAGATGAGGAAGCTGACGAGAACAGAGTGCTTCCAGCAATGAACATAATCTGGCCTTATTTGATTCTTTGCCTTAAAAATAAGGTTTCAGTGGTATGATAGATTTTTTTTTTGCTAATTTAGTAAATCTCTTTGGTCTTTTTTCCGTTAACATTTAGTCTATTCTGCGACATCGTACTTTACTCGATTGTCTGATTTATGCTGAAGCTTCATATATATTTCTCGTCTTATCAATCTTTTGTTGACCGACCTAGCTGAAAATTTGACTTTTGGATGACTGGATGCATAGGAATCTTCTAGATCTTATTATTTTTACTATATTTGGCATCTTGGAAGATGTAACTTATATTGCACAGTTGACTTGCCATTTTAAAACTTGTGACATGAATACTAACCAACTGGTATCACATTAGAAATCCTGTTATTTTAGATGTAGTTAGTTTATGTACCATATGTTATAACCATTTTCTGGCTGGAGGAGAGGCCTGATGATTGGTTAATGTTGGTCCACAACATCATTCCTAGATCAAGACAAGAAGAGAATGTCATCACAAGCATCGTGTAACGGACCTATATGTTGCAGTTTGCTAAACTTTGCTTGGTGCCTGTTGCTTTCATTTGACATTTCAAAGTACCATCTAAATGTAGGACAACCTACAAAGGGCTAAAGGGGATTGGGAATGGAGTGGTTGATAAGAAATTAAAAAAGAAAAGACATAGAGGAGAATAATGATAATATTTAACAATGAGCTCAAGTACCATAGGATCAAACACATACTAGTCTTGAGTGTAGAGATAGACATTTTATGTAATCCTTCTTGCTTTATTTGATAATGAAGTTGTAACACTAGTTAATGCTTGACAGCTCCAATAACACCATATTTTGTTTGATGTTTTAGTGGATTATGTATGGTTATGCATATAGGACAATAGGGGGGTTTGGAGCTTTAGGGCTTATGTAATGAGAGAGTTAAGAGGTAGGATAATTGGGGGAGAAATAAGATAGATATTAGGTGGATATCTTGGATTCACTCAAGTCTACCAAACTCACTTCATGGGAAGATTGTTGACATCACATCACACTGTATTGTGGTCACAAGAAATTAAATCAAGTTAGTACAATCATAGGATACATGCTCATAAAAACTATAAGTATTTTAAAAATGTTAAGAAATTAAATGGTTGTTCTGAAAGTTTGGTGTCAGAAGGTGTTGATTTGGTTTTGAAACTTTGCCCAATTGCAAAAAAATAAAAAATAAAAAATATTTGGGCTACTGATAGGCCATGCCAATGTGTATTGTGTATGTGTCTTATGCGGTGGTGTTGGAGCATTTGATACATATATGAATATGGAGTGTTGGTACTTCCAAGTTGAAAAGCCTTGACGTGTGGCTCCATGTTATTTTGGACTTTTAGTAACCATTAAAGGATTTATGCTATTAGGGTTCAAATATTGTCTTCTGATGTTTCTAACTTGCTGTATTTAGCCATTACAGGACTTTTAATATTGTCTTCTGATTATGCAGTGATGTTTCTACCTTGCTGTATTCCCGGTTAAAGGATTTATGCTGTATTCCCAGTTGAAGGATTTATGCTGTATTCCCAGTTGAAAAGCCTTGGCATGTGGCTGCATTAGACACAGCTTTGATGTTTCTTTTATTCTTTTTCAGGTTGTGATCAGGAAATGCTTGAATATGCTGCATAAAGCAGTTCAAATTGGTGGCGGGGACTTTTTTGTTCGCCGGTTTCAGAATGATGGGCATACTATATGGAAGTTGCTTACTTCATCCCCATTTCGAAGGAAACCAATGCTATCAAATGAGGAAAGAATTCTTCTCCCTTACCGAAGTAATTCTATCACTTCCGAAGAACCTATGGCTGAAGTCTCCAGCCAAAAAATCCAGGCAGCAGTATTGGACATGATTACCATGATATGTTCGGACAAGAGGACTAGTTCAGCATTACAGACAGTCCTGAAGAAGGTTAGTGGTATTGTGGTAGGTATTGCTTGCAGTAGCATGGCAGGTCTCAAAGATGCATCTCTAAGGGCATTATCAGGACTTGCTTGCATTGATTCAGACCTTACCTGGCTTCTGCTTGCCGACGTCTACTATTCCCTGAATAGAAGGGATGTTATCCTTCCACCATGTCGAGATCTGGCTGGGATTTCTGAGCTGCTTCCTGCCGCATCATCCAAAAAGGAATATTTGTTTGTGAATTATGCAGGAGAAGATTTAGGCCTTGATATAGATCCTTCATCCGTGGAGGTAGTATTTAGAAAGATGGAATCAGAAGTTCTTTTATGATAACATTTGTACAGTCGGATCTGTATCATGTTGAATGTACTCTGTAAATTTGTGGGAGATGTTAAGAATCATTGAGAATGTAAAAGGGCATTAGAAGTCACTTTGTACATGGTATTTATAAGATTATGTTACATGCGGAGGCTTTTAGTGCACGTTTCCCAAATGTTCGAGGCAATGTTTTCAAAGGGCATTTTCCTTTTCTAGCAAGGCAAGTTTGGGTTTCTTCAGTGAGATAATTTCTTATATATTCTGTCGCATGGTGTTAAATGATTTCAGTTGTATGATGTTCATGAAACTCTGAAATCTACTCAAATGTTTGGTTATCATACCATTAATATTGTGTGATTCCTCTTGTTATCCTTGGTTGTTTTTTAGGTTTACATATGTATTTTCAACTGGGGTACTCCGTAGTTGCGAAGCACAGTATCGGTTTGTGATGCTATCTCAGCCAACCGTTGAAAAGATGAGAACATCACCCTGTCAGTTTGCAAGCGGAAATGACGTCGTGTGTGGGATTGCCGAAATAATCATCCGGCCCCAATCATTTTAAACAGTAGGAAACATTAGGTGTACACCTAGAGCGCGATTGTACCTAAAAGCCGAAGGAATGTAGATTGTAGACCATCAAATCAAAGAGATACAATCATGTTAAACAGTAGGAAACATTAGGTGTACACCTAGAGCGCGATTGTACCTAAAAGCCGAAGGAATGTAGATTGTCGGTCTTCACCATCAAATCAAAGAGACAGTAGTATCATACAAAGAATTGCTTACTATCAAAGGTATAGGCTCATCCAGGTTGACATGGGAGACTTGATGAGGTGAGACCACACAAGCTTTCGGTTGGAAGTCATTTTGTCAGTGACTCAAATGACTGGATAAACAGATTAGGATCTTCTGTGTTACAAGATTCCTTCTTAGGGCTAGATCATTCAGGTGTCTTCGGGCGACCGATGATCTGCTTGACAAGGCGTCACCAAAGGTTGTCTGACCTCTCTTTTGGCATTAGGGTAGTTTTTATACTACTCTGGGGATTGATCGCTTCCTACGATTTCAAATGTCGTGCATTCTTGAATTTTCTTAAAAAATATTTTTTTATTAATTTAAAAATAATATATATTTAAAGATAAATGATGCCCTGAATTATCGATATAAATATACATACAATTGGAATGTGACGATTGTTATTATTTTTTTGTAGCGGTAGCACGTGCCCATACTGGCGCGAATGGTTCTGAAGGCATCTCGTATATTAAATGTCACTGTAGAGGGTAATGCGGTCAATTCATGGCGATGTCGTTACGCCACGTTGCCTGATGGTGATTCCGTGTTCATGATGTCGTTAGGGAGACGGTGGAGATCGTATCCGTTAACGGATCGTTTCTAGCAACCCGGGCGTCCCTCTCACCGACCTATGATACTAGACACTCCACCCCTATATATTCTCCTCTGTCCTCCCCATCATATTTCTTGAAACGCGTCGTTTGTTCTCTGTCTTCGTTCTCCTCGAGCTCTGTCGTTGCTTCCGAGTTCTTGAAATTTTCTTTACGGAACTTTGTATGCTCCCTCAAAGAAAATAGGAATCAGTGCCATTTAATACGCGAGAGGACCACTCTCAGCCACTCCTTGTCGCCTCTCTGCTTTGTCTCCGAGAAAAGTGGGAGCCGCTTCGGAAGGGTAAAACCTTAATATCATGTGAATTCTTCCTTGATTTCTGGAGATCTTTGTCTATTTTCATGTTTTCTTCGTTTATCTGGTTGCTGATCGTGTATCTGACCGGGTTGATCGGGTCCTGTGTCTTCCATTTCGCTATTTTCGAGTCGCTTTAAAGATATTTTCAAGTGTGTTCTCTACTAAATTATGGATCGATGTGATCTTTGATTAAGCAATCCGTTAGACAGATATCTGTTCTTGTTTCCAGATCGGTATCATTCTTGTCTTTTTCGTGTTCATTTTCTGATCGATCTAGCGCTGGGAATCTTGTTTTAGAGACGGATATGGTGGGTATAAGGGTTGGTTGTTTGTCATGAAAACTGTTAGATCAGGTAGATCTGCAATGGTTTTAGGGGTGGCCTTGTTCTATATGCTTGATTTTCTTTACGGACCTTTGTATGCATCCTAAGAAAAAAGAGGAATCACTGCCATTTAATACGCGAGAGGACCTCTCTGTCATCCCGTTCTTGCGTTTCTGTCGCCTCTCTCCTTTGTCTCCGAGAAATGAGGGTGTCGCTTCGGAAGGGTAAAACCTTAATCTCATATGAATTCTTCCTTGATTTATGGAGATCTTTGTCTATTTTCATGTTTTCTTCGTTTATCTGGTTGCTGATCGTGTACCTGAGCGGATCGATTGAGTCCTGTGTCTATCATTTCGCTATTTTCGAGTCGATTTGAAGACATTTAGAAGTGTGTTCTCTACTAAATTATGGATCGGTGTGTCTTTGATCAAGCAATCCGTTAGACAGATATCTGTTCTTGTTTTCAGATCGGTATCATTCTCTTCTTTTTCGTGTTTATTTTTTGATTGATCTAGCGCTGGGAATCTTGTTTTAGAGACGGATATGGTGGGTATAAGCTTTGGTTGTTTGTAGTGGAAACCGTTAGATCAGGTAGATCTGCAACGGTTTTAGGGGCGGCCTTGTTCTTGATGCTTGATTTAGTATATTAATCGCATCTGATGTCCTTTTTTATAAGGACTGTAGGCTGTTTCATGGTTCTTGTTTGCAAATTTGGTCCCTGATAGCTTTCGAGGTGGTAGACATCTCAGATTAGCTTGGGGATTTTAGACCTTGGAGCTTGTAGCTTCTCTAATCAGATACGTTTATTGATCTATGACTTGCAGTTTTTTATGTGGCTAAATTTATAGTACATAGTTTATATATATGTTTGCTCTCTTTTATGGAGTTATTTAAACTATTCCATTGGAATCGTCTGTTTTATTTATAGAAACCCATGGTGGTAAGGTTTATGATCTATTAAGCTCTGTATTTTGTGTGATGAAGCTTTAAGGTTATTTTGACCGTTGAAATTGTTAACTGTTGTATTTTATATTCTTGGTCATCTGCAATTCTTCATGATGAGGTATTCAATTTGGTAAATGTTTCATTTGTTTGTGGTTGTTTGCTTTCATCTTTTCTTGTATTGATTATTTATTGTATTTTTTGTGATTCTTTGTAGCACAAATGTCTGCACATTTTCTTTATATAAAAGTACCAGCCTTGTAGGTTTTTCTCATAAAAATTGTTCAGTTTTGCAATTCTCATGACATATCCCAATTATCACATTTTTTAATTCTCATAATCTTAAACATTAATGCCTCTTTTTTAGTCTATTTTTAGTTAATTATGGTATGGTCAGACAAAACTACTTGTATACAGTTAATCTATTTTTTAGTCTATTTGTAGTCTATTTTTTAGTCTATTTTTAGTCTGTTGGTCAAACAAAACATTAATGCCTCTTTTTTAGTCTATTTTTAATCTATTTTTCATGGACGAGGCGGAGGTGAGTTTTCTCTTGTTGCATCGGTCTTCGATGATGATTGCATGCTTTTGCTTGCTTCCATCCTTATTGTCATCGTTCCATCATAAGTTCTTGATCCTTGGTCCAAAGATGGTTCGGTACAGGGATTCTTTGTGAAAGATTCTTATGGTCTATTTCATGACCACCCCTTCCTCGATGGTGGCAAAAACCTAGCCGTAGACACCATCATCAGCTTAGCTTCCTTGGTAGAGGCTAAAAACGAAGGTGGCGATCAACAAGGAGGGTTTTCTATAGTTGCATCGATGGTGATCTCTTGCTTTTGCTTGTTTCCTACCCTATGGTGGCCATTCTATCGCAAATTCTTGATCCTTGGTGCAGAGAAGTGTCGGTACAAGGATCCTTCTGAATCGATTCGTTTGGTCACAGATTTTCATAGCAAGCTCTGCTGCTGCCTAGCTTACAATGAAGATGGCAATTGATGAGGAGGTTTTTTTCTCTCATTAGGCCGGTGATGCTTTGTCTTTCTTCCAGCCCTATCATTGCTGTTTGATCACAGATTCTTGATCTCTTGGTCCAGAGGAAAAGAGTCAGTAGGTTGGTTCTTTGGGATATGGAGTGTTCATTTGCCACATGATGGATTTCTGCCCATTGGCAAGGAAACCTTCTGTCAATGGCATAATTGCATTGATAAAGGAACCTGAGGTGGAGTAGATTATTTGGTCATAGTGTGTTGCTATGATCGTGCTGTTTGTGCTTCTTATGGATGTAGAAGAGATAATTGGATTGGTTGCCAATAAGTGGCTGAGAAAGTTTATTCATTAGTGTTTGATAAATCCAGCTAATCTGTTTGTAATACTATGATCAGCTTAGTGAGTGTGGGAAGTTCTTTATGGCAAGCTAAGGAGGGCACCGACCACAGCCAGTAAATCAATGTGATATTTATTCAGGTAAGCATTGTTTTGATTGAAGCTTATTGGACTTTCGTAGTTCTAATGCTTGAGTGAATATTCTTGTGAAATTTAGTTTAGTCTCCTTTCAATTCTTTTAATGGAATGTTATACGTAGGTTTTTATCACATCATATTATTTTAGTAATCTCTTTTTAATAGAAGCTATAATTGATTTGCATTTTCTTTCCATAATGCATTTTCATTACTAATTTTGTTACATCTGTCATATGATATGTTATACATGTCAATACATCATCGTATATAAGACTTTTGGTTGACTTGACGAATATGGATTCATGAATCTAACATCTATATTTTCCCCTAAACCCTAAAATTCAATCTTTCTTGAACTTTTTGCTATTTCCCTCTTTATTGTAATTTTAATAATTAAGCTAGTATTTATTTTGTTGAAATTTTATTTTTGTGCCAAAAAGTGGGAATCCATCTTGAAATGTTGAAATTTTTTATTTTTCGAATTAATATATGTTATTAATATTTAAATAATTTTGTATATAATTTTAATAATATTTAATAAATTTCTTCGGTATTACTGTACTTGTGATGATTATTTTTTTTCTAATTTTTCAATTAGTATTACTTTTTTCCCATTAATGAACAATAATGGGCCTATTGTGAGTAGTAATGGCCTGCCTCTACACAGTAATAGGCTAGTCATTTACTATTGCCAATGTGGCCTAGTTATAATTTATATATTTTAGTAATATTTATATGTTTTTCCAAATCTTGATGTTAATATGATAAACTCTTCATGTTAATGTGATAAATCCCTTCGTCTCCACTGCTCTACGTAGCTCCCTCCTCTCGCTTCCTAACTCCCCACAACTACCTTCTTGAGCCTCCTCTACTCAATCCATAGACATTTTCATGATCGCCTCATTTGTCCCTTTTCTATCCTTCCTCGAGATAAAGGATGTCTGTCATCACCTTTGCATCTCGGGAAATCTCTAGAAGAGCAGTTATCGGATGAACCAATAAGGCCTAATTTCTCTTGAACAAGGAAGGAGATAGTATTTTCCCATCTTTAAGGATTTGCTTTCTTTCTATGTCATTGTTGGTGACATTGTTGATATGTGAAATTATTTAATTATTTATTTAATACAAAATCTGAAGTTCACATTCGTTGAGCCCTATAGGAGTTTCTTAGAACCTTATCTCTAGATCTTGTTTGATTTTGATGATTGTTTTGTTGTATGCGTTGTTGGCAATTGATGTTGAAAAGCACCATCAATTTTAATTTCTCACATGCTTGCATTTTGTTATAAAATATTTGCCTGATTGCTTATTTCTCTTCTGCTCTGGTTTCTTGAGGAAAGAAAAGTTATATAGTGTAGTAGGGCCTGTAAGATAATCTCCTCTTTAAAATATGGTATAATTTTTTTTCCTCTTTTGTTTATTTCATTATGTTCTCGGTATCCGTCCTTTTAGGTTTATGATGTCTGTGGTCACATGCCTACATTTTGTTATAAAAGATTTGCCTGATTGCTTATTTCTCTTCTGCTCTGCTTTCTTGAGGAAAGAAAAGTTATATAGTGTAGTAGGGCCTGTAAGATAATCTCCTCTTTAAAATATGGTATAATTTTTTTTCCTCTTTTGTTTATTTCATTATGTTCTTGGTATCCGTCCTTTTAGGTTTATGATGTCTGTGGTCACCCAGTATAATTCTTTTTATTAAAAGGTAAAAAAGGATAAACAAATGATATTTAATATAATTATGTTTAAGCTAGAAGATGACATAGTCTACACAAGATTGACTTCTTAATATAGACAACAATTACTGGGTTTTTCATTGATGCTCAATTTATATTTATGATTGGGATAACAATAATTTGATGCAATAATAATTGTTTCATCTATTAATTTTCAAGATTTTTTCTGATTAAAATGTATAATAAGATCAAAGTTCAGAACAGTTTAGCTGGCTTTAAAGCAGCCACAGATGGCCTAAATAGCTATGAAAAACTTGGTTTGATGTTAGATAGTTTTTGGTTCATGCCTTACTCAAAAGCTTGAAATAAAAGTTTACAAAGATTGTGATCTATAAGTCAAAACACCCAAAAGTTTAGTTGCATAAGTTGGAAATATGGTTGTTCTTATGTCGGCAACCTAACTAGGTTTATAGCTATGAAATTTGGATTGAATTAAAAGATACTCCTCTTTTGGTTCTATTGTAGGATCAAATGACAAGGATGAGCTCTGGTATTTATTAGCATCAATGTCATCATGGAAGGTGCCATCTTTTATTACAATATGCAGTAAGCCAACTCTGTTTTTTGACAGAAGACCTAGTCCTTTCCAAATTGGATTTGTTCTTCCTGAATAATGTCTTTTTAGCTTATCTATATTGAGATATTTTTGCAAAAGTGTATAATTTGGTAATTTTATTCAAGTTGGTCTTTATGTTCTTTTAGAACTTCACTCATGTTTAAGTATGTACAAAATTTGCTGCTATTTTAACTTCGTATCCATAATTTATATTCTTCTTTCTGAATTTTGTCTGTTATTTTTCCAAAATTGTTGTAGCCTACTTTTTAATACTCCGTGAGTCTACAAACCATGTTCTTGTATGGTAATTAAACTGGTATAACACAATTGCCTTCACATGAGAAATTTTAGAGTTTTTAGCACAGAAGTCCTATTCATGTGAGATTTTCAGCAAGAATTTATTGAACATGACATCTAGATCCTTCCTAGAATTATTTTTGTGCATAGTTTTTTTGTAAGAAGTAGATCCTTTACTAGAAAACTACTTCATCTCATGAATCTGCAATTTAAACCTGCATTTGTCATTTTCTGATTAAAATGTATAATAAGATCAAAGTTCAGAACAGTTTAGTTGGATTTAAAGCAGCATGGCCTAAATAGCTATGAAAAACTTAGTTTGATGTTAGATAGTTGTTGGTTCATGCCTTACTCAAAAGCTTGAAATAAAAGTTTAGTTGCATAAGTTGGAAATATGGTTGTTCTTGTGTCGGCAACCTAACTAGGTTTATAGCTATGAAATTTGGATTGAATTAAAAGATACTCCTCTTTTGGTTCTATTGTAGGATCAAATGACAAGGATGAGCTCTGGTATTTATTAGCATCAATGTCATCATGGAAGGTGGCATCTTTTATTACAATATGCAGTAAGCCAACTCTGTTTTTGACAGAAGACCTTGTCCTTTCCAAATTGGATTAGTTCTTCCTGAATAATGTCTTTTTAGCTTATCTATATTGAGATATTTTTGCAAAAGTGTATAATTTGGTAATTTTATTCAAAGTTGGTCTTTATGTTCTTTTAGAACTTCACTCATGTTGAAGTATGTACAAAATTTGCTGCTATTTTAACTTCGTATCCAAAATTTGCCGTTATTTTCCAAAATTGTTGTAGCCTACTTTTTAATACTCCGTGAGTCTACAAACCATGTTCTTGTATGGTAATTAAACTGGTATAATACAATTGCCTTCACATGAGAAATTTTAGAGTTTTTAGCACAGAAGTCCTATTCATGTGAGATTTTCAGCAAGAATTTATTGAACATGACATCTAGATCCTTCCTAGAATTATTTTTGTGCATATTTTTTTTGTAGGTAGTAGATCCTTTACTAGAAAACTACTTCATCTCATGAATCTGCAATTTAAACCTGCATTTGTCTTATGAACATGATCCTTTATTCTCTTTTCATGTTGGCCAGGTGGACATTTGTGTTGGTTACCATTTATTTTTTGTTATGTCCTTAAACTTTGAACATTTCTCCACTAGGCATTATGATTTATTCTTCTTATTGTATTTCTTATGTGCATAATATTTTAGTCTAGAACATGTGTTTTTTCCTTAACATAGGCATTCCAAGTGCTCTTAAATCAATTTAAAAGTTCTTTGCTGAGTACTCACATATGAAACTATGCTTACAACTCAGCTCATAAATGAAAGTATAGCTGGTGGTCCATCCTCGATGGAGGAGTGTCACTAGCAATCACCAAGGTCACATCTCCAAGAAGCTTGAGGAAGCAACCAATATTTGATTGCTTCCTTAGGGTTTGCTAGGGATGAGTTGAATTTGGAGATGTTTAATCTTTAACCATATGATTTGATGATCTTACAGTACAAATATTTAACCATAGAAGTTGGAGATGTTTGATCTTGGCTGGAAGATGCTAAGGCAAAGAAAGGGGGAAGAGGAAAGGGGGATATGTTGCCAGCGATAGTGGGTGTCACAACAATTTCTGTAGAGGAGAAAGTGCAGCGGCTTCTGGGAAAGGGAGAAGAGGGAAGAAAGAGAGAGGGGGTTACCACCAGAGGAGACGGGTTGTCAGTAGTTGGTGGTTATTGATTGCCAATCGCCAATCACATTACTACTGATTGCAAGGAGAGTTGCAAGGAGGGTAAGCCAATTCCGTTAGGCAAATCATTTCTTATTTAGGTATTCTTAGCTTTAGTGAGTTTAATTTAATATATATAATCATACATAGAAAAATAAATATATAAATTATTGGCAAAACATGCGTTAAATTTTGATGACGAATGTGAAATTATTGTCAATTCAGATATTATTTATCATAATATAATTTTTTATCAAAAATTAAAAACTTTTGTGACAGCGTTGATAATAATATCATCACTAATATCCAAATTTTAATGATTTAGTGATAAATTATGGTTTGGCATCAAAATTTTATTTAGTGATAACCTTGTCACTAAATTACTTTTTAGTGACAAAACTAAATATTTGTGGCAAAATTTTTGTGGCTGTTGAAATGTTTTCTTGTAGTGTTCTTGAGCATTAGCTTGGACTTCATTAGCTTACTAGCTCGGCTTCTTGAGGCTTCTCTTACTATCATCTCTCTAATTTCCCTCCCTTCTTACCCCTTTCCTTCTAGTTGCAGATGGGTAAAACTCCTTACTAAAGGACTAGATTCTCAAAGAGGGGTAAAACTCTTAGTCCACACAAAGGACTCCTAGATTCTCAATTAGAGTCTAACTCAGTCTCAAGTAGGGACTCCTAATAATGGTCGAACTTGGAGTTGAGCTGGTTTCATCGTCCCTAATAATGGCTCCCCCCATTTGGAGTTGAATCTGAAATTGAAGATGGGGAAACTCTAGTTCACTGGCTTCTTTTGTGAACCACTTTACTGAATCAGATTCTACCCTTTGTGTCCTACTCAATTATTTTGGCATCTCGTCTCATGGCAGTAACCTTCTTTTCGACAATGTTGTATTCGTCTAAAGCCTTCTCTTGGTCGATCACCAAGTCATACATCAAAGGCCGCATCAATGTCTCATGCGCATTTAGGTTCTCTGTACACCTCTATGTATAGAGGCATCTCGAGTTGGTAATTGTTGTCAATAATCCGCTTTAAGACTTTGAATGGTCCATATCAAATGGGCTTCATCTTTCAGTCATTCCTTCCCTAAGTGCAACCAAACAAGGTCACCTTCTTGGAATTGGCCCTCAACACGATGTTAATCATCCCTCTCTTTCCATTTTGATAATCCCATTAAAGATGATCTCTACACCGTTTGGATATGCTTGAAAAATTTTTAGGCTTGTAGCGATGTGTTGCTTTCTATAGAGGTTTGTGATGTTGAATTAATCGTAAACCACAAATCAAAAGGGATTTGAGGGTAAATGCCTAAGCATACCTCTAACGATGAGTTTGTCATGGAGTTGTGCACCACTCAATTAAATGTGAATTACAAGTATGGCATCCACTTCAGATGTTGATCTTGTTGTAGTTTGGACTGTGTTTGCAAGTATTGAAGTGGGTGATGAACAATGTAGATGATCAATGTAGAGAATTTTATACTCAACAATACTTAATGACTTGGTGATGCATAAGTAACTCTTTGTCATACATGAAGAGGAAGACAAAGGAGGACGAGCAGGAAGGAGAGAAAAAAAGGTAAGAGGAAGGAATAAGAGGAGGGAGGAAGCTGTTCTAGTGGTGTTCAATGTAATGTTTATGCTTTTCGATGTTGTTTATGATTCCAAAGAGGCTTGTAGTAGGCTTAATAGCTTTGGTTAGGTTTCATGGCTATTTTTGGCTTATAATCATAGCTTAGGTATGGTCTTCACACGTAGGCAAAACTATCCAAAAAATGGAGCTTCCAACCAGTAACAAATCGTATTTCTTGGAATGGAGATGTGACACTTCAAATATTTCATATCCTTAGAACCCTAGATGACACATAATTTGATGGGGTTCCAGAGTAGTGTGTCCAAGGATGGTCTATTAGATGATTTTGAAGTGTCGCATGAGCACTTGCATAGTGGGGACCTTTTGTATGTAATGGGATACCTTAAACCCTTAATCACATGATCATTGGTTAGGTTTCATGGCTATTTTTGGCTTATAATCATAGCTTAGGTATGGTCTTCACACGTAGGCAAAACTATCCAAAAAATGGAGCTTCCAACCAGTAACAAATCGTATTTCTTGGAATGGAGATGTGACACTTCAAATATTTCATATCCTTAGAACCCTAGATGACACATAATTTGATGGGGTTCCAGAGTAGTGTGTCCAAGGATGGTCTATTGGATGATTTTGAAGTGTCGCATGAACACTTGCATAGTGGGGACCTTTTGTATGTAATGGGATACCTTAAACCCTTAATCACATGATCATTCAAAGCTTGTGAGGTCTATCCATATTTATAATGTGTTTGTTGTCCTTGTGTTAGGCGATCTCTCCATCTTTGCATATACGCAATGTAAAATACAAAGATTGTCATATCCTAATCCTCTTGAATTTCAGATATTATATGTTTTGAATTATCATGTGACACTACTATAGAATCAAGTAATAGGCCATCATTGGACACTACTTTGGAGCCCAAACTAGTAATGTGCCACCTAGTGTTTAAAGGATCTGAGATGTTTGGCGTGTCACATCAGTGATAGTTTTGCCTACGCATGATTTCTCATATAAAACGTCAAGCTTGTCAAACTAACAAGCTTTAATTATGATCCTCCCGAATTTTAGATATTGGTCATATCCTAATCCTCTTGAATTTCAGATATTATATGTTTAGATCAGTGATTTAAAATGTGCTAGGCGCCAAGGTCCCAAAACGCCTAAGCGAAGCAAGACACTCTAAAATATTAAAATATATAATATAATTTATAAATATAATTATTTAAATATAAATAATATTAAATTAAAAATAAAGATTAGTAGTGTTAAAACCTAAATAATATATTATTAATCTAATAAATAAAGATTATTTTGAATAGTAATTAATAATTTACGACTAATCTAATAAATAAATATTATTAAAATTTTGAATAGTATATTTTTTGTTAACAATAGTAGGGAAGAGTAGAGACTGAAAAAGCTACGGTGACAAGTCAGTAGTGAGAAGCTGAGTTACAGACAGCAGACAGCAAACAATAGTAACGGTAGTAGAGTCGCAGACAGTAGGAGGCAACTGACGGTAGTAACTGCAGCGGAGTCGCGGACAACAGAAGGCAGCAGTCAGCAATCACGACAGCGGAGTCATGTCGCGGATTGTAGTAGGCAGTGGACATCGGCAGCGGCAGATAGTAGCGGAAGACTTTAGAGGCAGCGGGAGAAATTATCGGTGGTGAAAACAAAGAGAGAAGCGTGCATAGGGTTAGGAGTCGAGGTCGCGTGCTAATATAATTGTGTGCATTAGTTGGTTCAATCAAACCAACTAACACAAGTTTAAGTGGTTCGGTCGCCTTATATCATTTCCTCTTCTAGCTCTTAAGTAGTTTCGTCAATAAAATGATACGTCTAAATCACTTTAATTGGAAGAATAATCCTATATCATAATGTATTTTCTTTCTTCTCAATTATCTGAGTGGGCTTTTCCATATAAAACAAGTCCTTATCGATCACAAAGGTTCATACTTAATGATATAAGAGGAATCCGGTATATACTTTCAAAGAATTGACCATTAGTTTGAGGGTAATAAGTAGTACTAAACTAGAAAGGCAAAAAGATTTAAAAAGGGCCTAAAGCCAACAATCACAAATTGGATATAAGATTTAAAGCTTCGAGCATATACTGATGTGGTATACAAAGCTACGATAATCGAAAAAGACATTGAGGAGATTCAAGAGATCAGGGGTGAGAATAGGAAGGATATTGAAAAAAAATTGATCTGAATGTTATGAGGAAAGTGCGAGATTCAGTGATATTGATAGTCTCTATATATGTTTAATCTGATCTTATTAGATAAATTAAAGAATAACAATTACAATATCCACGTTTAGTCTACTTGAGGAATGAAGTAGAAAATTGATTGAAATCAGATTTTTGTATCTTCGAGGATATCCTATTCTTAAAAATCCAAATATCTAGAAACAAATCTAGGAGGAATGTTATAATTCTAAGTACACTATGCTTCCTGATAGCATATACTTGATGATATGAGAAGACATTGACCATCGATTTGAGAGTGATAAGAAGTGCTAATCTTGATTTTCGTGTCCATAGATTCCTATACTTCTCTCCATAATCTAGAAAGCCATAAGGATTTAAAAAGAGACTAAGGTCAAAAATTAAAAATCGGATATCATATTTAAAACTCTAAGCATATGCTGATGTGGTAGAAAAAGCTATAATTATCGAAAAAAACATTGAGGATATTCAAGAGATCAAGGGAAAGGATGGTAAGGATAAGCTTCACTACAAAAATAATAGAGAAAATAAATCATAAAATGATAACATGAGGGTTAAAGGCATCTAGATTGGGAAAGAGAAGTCATAAAAAAGGCTCAATCTTATCCAAAACGCATATTAAATCATTAAAAAGTTAGTGGTTTTGGTTGATTGGAGCTTGTTTTTCCTATGGAAAGTTGGATCGTAAAGTAAAAGATTGCCCTTCGAATAAAAAGAAATAGCCATTGTCTCCAAGATCATCGGCCCATTTCAGAATGTATACTATCATTGTACAGGATTTCAGAGCTTTTAAATCGATAGTCAAATGTATTATTCAAGTTTCTAATTGAAATGTAAAAGTTTTATTTGACCATGGTTACAATATATCTTTTATTTTATAATATTTTTATTATCAATTAGGTGTTCATCCTAGACTAATAAATTATATGCTATATGTAACTACGTTTGTTGGGGATTCTTTGATAATAAATTTGATCTATCCAGAAGTGATCATTTTATATTTATCAGTATTAATTTGATAATAAATCTGATATTGCACTTGGTATTAATTGATTATCTTTATATTTATCAGTATAGATTATTCTACAGAAGTGATCATTTTTTGCATATCAACTCAGCCAATTCTTTATTTTAAGGGCATTAGGCTTGATTCACCTTCTTGCCTTATATCGTTACTTCAAACTCATCGACTTATACAAAAGAGCTATTGTTGCTATCTTGTATTTGTAAAAGAGTATTCAGATCAATAAACTAATTTAAATAAAACTCTTGTATTCAGAGAGTTCCCTATTTTATTCTCGGATGACTTGCTCGGATTACCTCTAAATGGAATAGGTGAATTTGCTATTGATTTCATCCCCAGGGATAACCTCAATATCTAAGCCTTCATATAGAGTGGCACCTCTCAAGTTTATGAAATTGTAGAAGCAACTACAAGAGCTGTTAGATAAGAGTTTCATTCGGTATAATGTTTCATCATGGGGTGCTCCGATGTTGTTAGTTAAGTAAAAGGATGAACCATTGAGGTCTTGTATCGATTATGCATAGTTGAATCAGGTGTACATTAAGAATAAGTTTTCTTTACCCAAAATTGATGATTGATTTGATTGATTGTATAATGCACAAGTCTTTTCGAAGATTGATATGAGATTTGGTTACTATTAATTGAAGACTAAGAAAGAGGATCTCTCAAATATAGCTTTTAGAACTTGATATGGTCGGTGCGAATTCTTAATAATACCATTCGGATTGACAAATGCCCTTGCAGCTTTTATGTATCTAATGGATAGGATATTTTAGTCACTCTTGGATCACTGTATAATTATATTCGTTGATGATATATTATTGTTTGCGAGGGGTAACCAGGTGCATAAAGATCACTTGAGAAATGTATTATCAATACTAAGAGAAAAAGAGTTGTCTATAAAGTCCATCAAATGTGATTTTTTGTTGAACGAAGTTGTCTTCTTAGGCCATATGATTTCAGCGAAAGGTATCTCTATTGATCCAAAGAAAGTGGAAGTGGTAGTTAAATGGGAAAGGTATCTCTGTTGTCTTCTTTGGGCATGGCAGGTTATTACAAAAGATTTCTAAAGGGATCTCTCGAATTACTACTCCTCTCACCAAACTAACCCAAAGGAATGTGACATTTGAATTGAGTGAAGATTTTGAGCGAAGTTTTCAAGAGTTACAATGAAGATTGACTAGTGCCTTGTTATCTTTATTTCAAATGGTAGCGAAAGATTTATAGTTTAAACAGGTATTTCGAGAAAGGACCTTGATTGTATTTTGATGAAAGATGGGAAAGTGATTGTTTATACTTCTAGACAATTGAAAAGTTATGAATAAAATTATTCAACTCATGATTTGAAATTAGTTATCATTATTTTTGCAATAAAGATTTAGAGATATTATTTATATGGGCGAACATTTGAAATATTTACTGATCACAAGAGTATAAAGTATATTTTTACCTAGAAAGAATCTAATATAAGATCATGGAGTTATATAGAAATTTTAAAGGATTATGACTGATTATACCATCAGTTATCACTTAAGTAAAGCCAATGTTGTAGTTTATACATGTTGTAGAAAATATACCAGTTTTATGGCTAATCTAGTGGTGAAGCAACGGAAGTCATTGAAAAAAATTATGACCTGAACGTTTTGAGTATAGTGCGAGACTCGATGATTTTGATAGCCTCTATCTCGGTTCTATCTGATCTTATTTGATAAATTAAAGAATGACAATTACAAGATCCACGTTTAGTCTATTTGAGGAATGAAGTAGAAAATTGATTGAAATCAGATTTTTGTGTCTTCGAGGATATCCTATTGAGATTTTGAGATAGATTATTCGTGCTTAGTAATCCAAATATCTAGAAACAATTCTAGTTGGAATGTTATAATTCCAAGTACACCATACTTCCTGATAGCATATACTTGATGAAATGAGAGAGATCCGATATAAACTTTCAAGACATTGACCATCGATTTGAGGGTGATAAAGAGTGCTAAACTTGATTTTCGTGTCCATAGATTCCTATACGTCTCTCCATTATCTACAAAGCCATAGGGATTTAAAAGGAGACTATGGTCAACAATCAAAAATCGGAGCTCAATTGGGGATTCTTTGATAATAAATTTGATCTATCCAGAAGTGATCATTTTATATTTATCAGTATTAATTTGATAATAAATCTGATATTGCACTTGGTATTAATTGATTATCTTTATATTTATCAGTATAGATTATTCTACAGAAGTGATCATTTTTTGCATATCAACTCAGCCAATTCTTTATTTTAAGGGCATTAGGCTTGATTCACCTTCTTGCCTTATATCGTTACTTCAAACTCATCGACTTATACAAAAGAGCTATTGTTGCTATCTTGTATTTGTAAAAGAGTATTCAGATCAATAAACTAATTTAAATAAAACTCTTGTATTCAGAGAGTTCCCTATTTTATTCTCGGATGACTTGCTCGGATTACCTCTAAATGGAATAGGTGAATTTGCTATTGATTTCATCCCCAGGGATAACCCCAATATCTAAGCCTTCATATAGAGTGGCACCTCTCAAGTTTATGAAATTGTAGAAGCAACTACAAGAGCTGTTAGATAAGAGTTTCATTCGGTATAATGTTTCATCATGGGGTGCTCCGATGTTGTTAGTTAAGTAAAAGGATGAACCATTGAGGTCTTGTATCGATTATGCATAGTTGAATCAGGTGTACATTAAGAATAAGTTTTCTTTACCCAAAATTGATGATTGATTTGATTGATTGTATAATGCACAAGTCTTTTCGAAGATTGATATGAGATTTGGTTACTATTAATTGAAGACTAAGAAAGAGGATCTCTCAAATATAGCTTTTAGAACTTGATATGGTCGGTGCGAATTCTTAATAATACCATTCGGATTGACAAATGCCCTTGCAGCTTTTATGTATCTAATGGATAGGATATTTTAGTCACTCTTGGATCACTGTATAATTATATTCGTTGATGATATATTATTGTTTGCGAGGGGTAACCAGGTGCATAAAGATCACTTGAGAAATGTATTATCAATACTAAGAGAAAAAGAGTTGTCTATAAAGTCCATCAAATGTGATTTTTTGTTGAACGAAGTTGTCTTCTTAGGCCATATGATTTCAGCGAAAGGTATCTCTATTGATCCAAAGAAAGTGGAAGTGGTAGTTAAATGGGAAAGGTATCTCTGTTGTCTTCTTTGGGCATGGCAGGTTATTACAAAAGATTTCTAAAGGGATCTCTCGAATTACTACTCCTCTCACCAAACTAACCCAAAGGAATGTGACATTTGAATTGAGTGAAGATTTTGAGCGAAGTTTTCAAGAGTTACAATGAAGATTGACTAGTGCCTTGTTATCTTTATTTCAAATGGTAGCGAAAGATTTATAGTTTAAACAGGTATTTCGAGAAAGGACCTTGATTGTATTTTGATGAAAGATGGGAAAGTGATTGTTTATACTTCTAGACAATTGAAAAGTTATGAATAAAATTATTCAACTCATGATTTGAAATTAGTTATCATTATTTTTGCAATAAAGATTTAGAGATATTATTTATATGGGCGAACATTTGAAATATTTACTGATCACAAGAGTATAAAGTATATTTTTACCTAGAAAGAATCTAATATAAGATCATGGAGTTATATAGAAATTTTAAAGGATTATGACTGATTATACCATCAGTTATCACTTAAGTAAAGCCAATGTTGTAGTTTATACATGTTGTAGAAAATATACCAGTTTTATGGCTAATCTAGTGGTGAAGCAACGGAAGTCATTGAAAAAAATTATGACCTGAACGTTTTGAGTATAGTGCGAGACTCGATGATTTTGATAGCCTCTATCTCGGTTCTATCTGATCTTATTTGATAAATTAAAGAATGACAATTACAAGATCCACGTTTAGTCTATTTGAGGAATGAAGTAGAAAATTGATTGAAATCAGATTTTTGTGTCTTCGAGGATATCCTATTGAGATTTTGAGATAGATTATTCGTGCTTAGTAATCCAAATATCTAGAAACAATTCTAGTTGGAATGTTATAATTCCAAGTACACCATACTTCCTGATAGCATATACTTGATGAAATGAGAGAGATCCGATATAAACTTTCAAGACATTGACCATCGATTTGAGGGTGATAAAGAGTGCTAAACTTGATTTTCGTGTCCATAGATTCCTATACGTCTCTCCATTATCTACAAAGCCATAGGGATTTAAAAGGAGACTATGGTCAACAATCAAAAATCGGAGCTCAATTGGGGATTCTTTGATAATAAATTTGATCTATCCAGAAGTGATCATTTTATATTTATCAGTATTAATTTGATAATAAATCTGATATTGCACTTGGTATTAATTGATTATCTTTATATTTATCAGTATAGATTATTCTACAGAAGTGATCATTTTTTGCATATCAACTCAGCCAATTCTTTATTTTAAGGGCATTAGGCTTGATTCACCTTCTTGCCTTATATCGTTACTTCAAACTCATCGACTTATACAAAAGAGCTATTGTTGCTATCTTGTATTTGTAAAAGAGTATTCAGATCAATAAACTAATTTAAATAAAACTCTTGTATTCAGAGAGTTCCCTATTTTATTCTCGGATGACTTGCTCGGATTACCTCTAAATGGAATAGGTGAATTTGCTATTGATTTCATCCCCAGGGATAACCCCAATATCTAAGCCTTCATATAGAGTGGCACCTCTCAAGTTTATGAAATTGTAGAAGCAACTACAAGAGCTGTTAGATAAGAGTTTCATTCGGTATAATGTTTCATCATGGGGTGCTCCGATGTTGTTAGTTAAGTAAAAGGATGAACCATTGAGGTCTTGTATCGATTATGCATAGTTGAATCAGGTGTACATTAAGAATAAGTTTTCTTTACCCAAAATTGATGATTGATTTGATTGATTGTATAATGCACAAGTCTTTTCGAAGATTGATATGAGATTTGGTTACTATTAATTGAAGACTAAGAAAGAGGATCTCTCAAATATAGCTTTTAGAACTTGATATGGTCGGTGCGAATTCTTAATAATACCATTCGGATTGACAAATGCCCTTGCAGCTTTTATGTATCTAATGGATAGGATATTTTAGTCACTCTTGGATCACTGTATAATTATATTCGTTGATGATATATTATTGTTTGCGAGGGGTAACCAGGTGCATAAAGATCACTTGAGAAATGTATTATCAATACTAAGAGAAAAAGAGTTGTCTATAAAGTCCATCAAATGTGATTTTTTGTTGAACGAAGTTGTCTTCTTAGGCCATATGATTTCAGCGAAAGGTATCTCTATTGATCCAAAGAAAGTGGAAGTGGTAGTTAAATGGGAAAGGTATCTCTGTTGTCTTCTTTGGGCATGGCAGGTTATTACAAAAGATTTCTAAAGGGATCTCTCGAATTACTACTCCTCTCACCAAACTAACCCAAAGGAATGTGACATTTGAATTGAGTGAAGATTTTGAGCGAAGTTTTCAAGAGTTACAATGAAGATTGACTAGTGCCTTGTTATCTTTATTTCAAATGGTAGCGAAAGATTTATAGTTTAAACAGGTATTTCGAGAAAGGACCTTGATTGTATTTTGATGAAAGATGGGAAAGTGATTGTTTATACTTCTAGACAATTGAAAAGTTATGAATAAAATTATTCAACTCATGATTTGAAATTAGTTATCATTATTTTTGCAATAAAGATTTAGAGATATTATTTATATGGGCGAACATTTGAAATATTTACTGATCACAAGAGTATAAAGTATATTTTTACCTAGAAAGAATCTAATATAAGATCATGGAGTTATATAGAAATTTTAAAGGATTATGACTGATTATACCATCAGTTATCACTTAAGTAAAGCCAATGTTGTAGTTTATACATGTTGTAGAAAATATACCAGTTTTATGGCTAATCTAGTGGTGAAGCAACGGAAGTCATTGAAAAAAATTATGACCTGAACGTTTTGAGTATAGTGCGAGACTCGATGATTTTGATAGCCTCTATCTCGGTTCTATCTGATCTTATTTGATAAATTAAAGAATGACAATTACAAGATCCACGTTTAGTCTATTTGAGGAATGAAGTAGAAAATTGATTGAAATCAGATTTTTGTGTCTTCGAGGATATCCTATTGAGATTTTGAGATAGATTATTCGTGCTTAGTAATCCAAATATCTAGAAACAATTCTAGTTGGAATGTTATAATTCCAAGTACACCATACTTCCTGATAGCATATACTTGATGAAATGAGAGAGATCCGATATAAACTTTCAAGACATTGACCATCGATTTGAGGGTGATAAAGAGTGCTAAACTTGATTTTCGTGTCCATAGATTCCTATACGTCTCTCCATTATCTACAAAGCCATAGGGATTTAAAAGGAGACTATGGTCAACAATCAAAAATCGGAGCTCAATTGGGGATTCTTTGATAATAAATTTGATCTATCCAGAAGTGATCATTTTATATTTATCAGTATTAATTTGATAATAAATCTGATATTGCACTTGGTATTAATTGATTATCTTTATATTTATCAGTATAGATTATTCTACAGAAGTGATCATTTTTTGCATATCAACTCAGCCAATTCTTTATTTTAAGGGCATTAGGCTTGATTCACCTTCTTGCCTTATATCGTTACTTCAAACTCATCGACTTATACAAAAGAGCTATTGTTGCTATCTTGTATTTGTAAAAGAGTATTCAGATCAATAAACTAATTTAAATAAAACTCTTGTATTCAGAGAGTTCCCTATTTTATTCTCGGATGACTTGCTCGGATTACCTCTAAATGGAATAGGTGAATTTGCTATTGATTTCATCCCCAGGGATAACCCCAATATCTAAGCCTTCATATAGAGTGGCACCTCTCAAGTTTATGAAATTGTAGAAGCAACTACAAGAGCTGTTAGATAAGAGTTTCATTCGGTATAATGTTTCATCATGGGGTGCTCCGATGTTGTTAGTTAAGTAAAAGGATGAACCATTGAGGTCTTGTATCGATTATGCATAGTTGAATCAGGTGTACATTAAGAATAAGTTTTCTTTACCCAAAATTGATGATTGATTTGATTGATTGTATAATGCACAAGTCTTTTCGAAGATTGATATGAGATTTGGTTACTATTAATTGAAGACTAAGAAAGAGGATCTCTCAAATATAGCTTTTAGAACTTGATATGGTCGGTGCGAATTCTTAATAATACCATTCGGATTGACAAATGCCCTTGCAGCTTTTATGTATCTAATGGATAGGATATTTTAGTCACTCTTGGATCACTGTATAATTATATTCGTTGATGATATATTATTGTTTGCGAGGGGTAACCAGGTGCATAAAGATCACTTGAGAAATGTATTATCAATACTAAGAGAAAAAGAGTTGTCTATAAAGTCCATCAAATGTGATTTTTTGTTGAACGAAGTTGTCTTCTTAGGCCATATGATTTCAGCGAAAGGTATCTCTATTGATCCAAAGAAAGTGGAAGTGGTAGTTAAATGGGAAAGGTATCTCTGTTGTCTTCTTTGGGCATGGCAGGTTATTACAAAAGATTTCTAAAGGGATCTCTCGAATTACTACTCCTCTCACCAAACTAACCCAAAGGAATGTGACATTTGAATTGAGTGAAGATTTTGAGCGAAGTTTTCAAGAGTTACAATGAAGATTGACTAGTGCCTTGTTATCTTTATTTCAAATGGTAGCGAAAGATTTATAGTTTAAACAGGTATTTCGAGAAAGGACCTTGATTGTATTTTGATGAAAGATGGGAAAGTGATTGTTTATACTTCTAGACAATTGAAAAGTTATGAATAAAATTATTCAACTCATGATTTGAAATTAGTTATCATTATTTTTGCAATAAAGATTTAGAGATATTATTTATATGGGCGAACATTTGAAATATTTACTGATCACAAGAGTATAAAGTATATTTTTACCTAGAAAGAATCTAATATAAGATCATGGAGTTATATAGAAATTTTAAAGGATTATGACTGATTATACCATCAGTTATCACTTAAGTAAAGCCAATGTTGTAGTTTATACATGTTGTAGAAAATATACCAGTTTTATGGCTAATCTAGTGGTGAAGCAACGGAAGTCATTGAAAAAAATTATGACCTGAACGTTTTGAGTATAGTGCGAGACTCGATGATTTTGATAGCCTCTATCTCGGTTCTATCTGATCTTATTTGATAAATTAAAGAATGACAATTACAAGATCCACGTTTAGTCTATTTGAGGAATGAAGTAGAAAATTGATTGAAATCAGATTTTTGTGTCTTCGAGGATATCCTATTGAGATTTTGAGATAGATTATTCGTGCTTAGTAATCCAAATATCTAGAAACAATTCTAGTTGGAATGTTATAATTCCAAGTACACCATACTTCCTGATAGCATATACTTGATGAAATGAGAGAGATCCGATATAAACTTTCAAGACATTGACCATCGATTTGAGGGTGATAAAGAGTGCTAAACTTGATTTTCGTGTCCATAGATTCCTATACGTCTCTCTATTATCTACAAAGCCATAGGGATTTAAAAGGAGACTATGGTCAACAATCAAAAATCGGATATCAGATTTATAACTCTGAGCATATGTTGATGCGGTAGAAAAAGCTATAATAATCAAAAAAATATTGAGGATATTCAAGAGATCAAGGGCAATAATGATAAGGATAAGCTTCATTACAAAAATAATAGAGAAAATAAATCATAAAATGGTAACATGAGGGTTAAAGACATCTAGATTGGGAAAGAGAAGCCATCATAAAGGCTTAATCTTGTGCAAAATACATATTAAATCATGAAAAAGTCTGTGGTTTCGATTGATTAGAGCTTTTTTTCGTATGAAAAGTTGGATCGTAAAGTAAAAGATTGTCCTTCGAATAAGAAGAAATAGCCCCTGCCTCCTAGATCATCGGCCCATATCGGAATGTATACTATCAATGTATAGGATTTCTGAGCTTTTAAATCGATAGTCAAATGTATTATTCAAGTTTCTAATATAAATGCTAAAGTTTTATTTGACCTTGGTTGCAATCTATATTTTGTTTTACAATATTTTTCTTATTACTTAGGTGTTCAACCTAGACTAATAAATTATATACTATATGTAACTACGTTTGTTGGGGATTCTTTGATAACAAACTTGATCTATCAATCTTATTTGATTTCTATTGGAGAAAACAAACTTTTTTACTGATTTGATTCTCCTAAAGATTTAGTATTCTAATATTACACTTGGTATTATTTGACTATCTTCATATTTGTCAATATAGATTGTTCTATATAAGTGATCACTTTTTGGATACTAACTCATCAAATTCTTATTTTAAGGGCATTAGGCTTGATTCACCTTCTTGCCTTATATCGTTACTTTAAGCTCATCGACTTATACAAAAGTGCTATTGTTGCTATCTTGTATTTGTAAAAGAGTATTCAGATCAAGAAACTAATTTAAATAAAAATCTTGTTTCCAGAGAGTTCCCTATTCTATTCTCGGATGACTTGCTCGGATTACCTCCAAATGGAGTAGGTGAATTTGTTATTAATTTTGTCACCGAGGACAACCTCAATATCTAAGCCTCCCTATAGAGTGGCGCCTCTCAAGTTTGTGAAATTTAATAAGCAACTACAAAAACTGTTAGATAAAAGTTTTATTTAGTCTAATGTTTCATCATGGGGTGCTCCGAAGTTATTAGTTAAGAAAAAGGATGAACCATTGAGGTCTTGTATCAATTATACATAGTTGAATCAGGTGCACATTAAGAATACGTATCATCAACCCAAAATTGATGATTGATTTAATCGATTATATAGTGCACAAGTCTTTTCGAAGATTGATATGAGATTTGATTACTATTAATTGAAGACTAAGAAAAAGGATACCTCAAATATAGCTTTTAGAACTTGATATGATCGGTGCGAATTCTTAATAATACCTTTCGGATTGACAAATGCCCTAGCAGCTTTTATGTATCTAATGGATAGGATATTTCAATCACTTTTGGATAACTGTATAATTGTATTCGTTGATTATATATTATTATATGCGTGGGGTAACCATGTGAATTTTTGTATAATTGTCAGCAATGTCCAACAAATGTGAATTTTCTTGGGCATGCAGGTTATCACAAAAGATATCTAGAGGGATCTCTCGAATTGCTACTCCTCTCACCAAACTAACCCAAAGGAATGTGACATTTGAATTGGGTGAAGATTTTGAGCGAAGTTTTCAAGAGTTACAATTTAGATTGACTGGTGCCCTGTTATCTCTATTTCAAATGGTAGATAAAGATTTGTACGTTAAACAGGTATTTTGAGAAAGGACCTTAATTGTATTTTGATGAAAGGTGGGAAAGTGATTGTTTATACTTCTATACAATTGAAAAATTATGAATAAAATTATTCAACTCTTGATTTGAAATTAGTTGCAATTATTTTTGCTATAAAGATTTAGATATATTACTTATATGGGTAAATATTTAAAATATTTACTGATTACAAGAGTATAAAGTATATTTTTACCTAGAAAGAGTCAAATATGAGATCATGGAGATATATATAAATTTTAAAGGATTATGATTATACCATCAGTTATCACTTAGGTAAAGCCAATGTTGTAGTTTATCCAGGTAATAGAAAATGTACAAGTTTTATGGCTAATCTAGTGGTGAAGCAAAAGAAGTCATTAAAAAAAATTATGACCTGAACGTTTTTAGGATAGTGCGAGACTCGATTACTTTGATAGCCTCTATCCAGGTTCTATATGATCTCATTCGACAAATTAAGAATGACAATTACAAGATCTACGTTTAGTCTACTTAGGAATAAAGTAGAAAATTGAATCAAATCAGATTTTTATGTCATCAAGGATATCCTATTGATATTTCGGGATAGATATTCGTTCTTAACAATCCAAATATCCAGAAATAGATTTAGGAGGAAAGTTATAATTCCAAGTACACCATGCTTCCTGATAGTATATACATAATTAAATGAGAGAGATCTGATATAAACTTTTAACGCATTGACCATCGATTTGAGTGTGGTAAAGAGTGCTAAACTTGATTTTTGTGTCCAGAGATTCCTATACTTATCTCCATTATCTAGAAAGTCATAGGGATTTAAAATGAGACTGTGGTCAACAATCAAAAATCGGATATCAGATTTATAGCTCTAAGCATATGTTGATGTGGTAGAAAAAGCTATAATAATCGAAAAAAGTATTGAGGATATTCAAGAGATCAAGGGCAAGAATGACAAGGACAAGCTTCACTACAAAAATAATAGGAAAAATAAATCATAAAGTGGTTACATGAGGGTTAAAGACATCTAGATTGGGAAAGAGAAGCCATCACAAAGACTCAATCTTGTGCAAAACACATATTGAATCATGAAAAAGTCAATGGTTTCGGTTGATTGGAGCCTTTTTTCCTATGAAAAGTTGGATCGTAAAGTAAAAGATTGCCCTTCGAATAAGAAGAAATAGCCCCTACCTCCTAGATCATCTGCCCATATCAGAGTGTATGCTATCAATGTATAGGATTTCTGAGCTTTTAAATCGGTAGTCAAATATATTATTCAAGTTTCTAATTTAAATGCTAAAGTTTTTTTTTACCTTGGTTACAATCTATCTTTTGTTTTATAATATTTTTCTTATCACTTAAGTGTTCAACCTAGACTAATGGATTATATATTATATGTAACTACGTTTGTTGGCGATTCTTTGATAACAAACTTGATCTATCAATCTTATTTGATTTCTATAAGAGAACACAAACTTTTTTGCTGATTTGATTCTCCTAGAGATTCATTATTCTAATATTACACTTGGTATTAATTGATTATCTTCATATTTGTCAATATATATTGTTCTACATAAGTGATCACTTTTTGGATACTAACTTATCCAATTCTTATTTTAAGGGCATTAGGCTTGATTCACCTTCTTGCCTTATATCGTTACTTCAAGCTCATCGACTTATACAAAAGGGCTATTGTTGCTATCTTGTATTTGTAAAAGAGTATTCAGATCAAGAAACTAATTTAAATAAAACTCCTGTGTCCAGAGAGTTCCCTATTCTATTCTCAGATGACTTGCTCGGATTACCTCCAAATGGAGTAGGTGAATTTGCTATTAATTTCGTCACCGAGGACAACCTCAATATCTAAGCCTCCCTATAGAGTGGCACCTCTCAAGTTTGTGAAATTTAATAAGCAATTACAAAAACTGTTAGATAAGAGTTTCGTTCAGTCTAATGTTTCCTCGTGGGGTGGTCCGATGTTGTTAGTTAAGAAAATGAATGAACCATTGAGGCCTTGTATCGATTATACATAGTTGAATCAGGTGCACATTAAGAATAAGTATCATCGACCCAAAATTGATGATTGATTTAATCGATTGTATAGTGCACCAGTCTTTTCGAAGATTGATATGAGATTTGGTTACTATTAATTGAAGATTAAGAAAAAGGATACCTCAAATATAGCTTTTAGAACTTAATATGGTCGGTGCGAATTCTTAATAATACCATTCGGATTGACAAATGTCATTGCAGCTTTTATGTATCTAATGGATAAGATATTTCAGCCACTCTTAGATCACTGTATAATTGTATTTATTGATGATATATTATTGTATGCGAAGGGTAACCATGTGAATTTTTGTATAATTGTCTGCAATGTCCAAAAATGAGAATTTTCTTGGGCACGACAGGTTATTACAAGAGATATCGAGAGGGATCTCTCGAATTGTTACTCCTCTCACCAAACTAACCCAAAGGAATGTGACATTTGAATTGGGTGAAGATTTTAAGCCAAGTTTTCAAGAGTTACAATGAAGATTGACCAATCCCCTATTATCTCTATTTCAAATGGGAGCGAGGGATTTGTAGTTTATACAGAAGTTTCGAAAAAAGACCTTGATTATATTTTGATGAAAGATTGGAAAGTGATTGTTTATACTTCTAAACAATTGAAAAATTATGAATAAAATTATTCAACTCTTGATTTGAAATTAGTTGCAATTACTTTTGCTATAAGATTTTGATATACTATTTATATTGGCGAACATTTGAAATATTTACTGATTACAAGAGTATAAAGTATATTTTTACCTAAAAAGAACCAAATATGAGATCACGGAGATATATATAAATTTTAAAGGATTATGATTAAACCATCAATTATCACTTTGGTAAAGCCAATGTTGTAGTTTATACAAGTAGTAGAAAATGTACAAGTTTTATTGCTAATCTAGTGGTGAAGCAAAAGAAGTCATTGAAAAAAATTATTACCTGACCGTTTTGAGGATAGTGTGAGACTCGATTATTTATATAGCCTCTATCTGGGTTCTGTCTTCATTCGACAAATTAAGAATGACAATTACAAGATCTACGTTTAGTCTACTTGAGGAATGAAGTAGAAAATTGATTGAAATCAGATTTTTTTGTCATCGAAGATATCCTATTGATATTTCGGGATAGATTATTCGTTCTTAACAATCCAAATATATAGAAATAAATTTAGGAGGAATGTTATAATTCCAAGTACACCATGCTTCCTGATAGCATATACATAACGAAATGAGAGAGATCCGATATAAATTTCAACGCATTGACTATCGATTTGAGGGTGATAAAAAGTGATAAACTTGATTTTTGTGCTCATAGATTCCTATACTTATCTCCATAATCTAGAAAGTCATAGGGATTTAAAAGGAAACTGTCGTCAGCAATCAAAAATCGGATATCAGATTTATAGCTCTAAGCATATGCTGATGTGGTAGAAAAAGCTATAATAATCGAAAAAAATATTGAGGATATTCTAAAGATCAAGGGCAAGAATAGCAAGGACAAGCTTCACTACAAAAATAATAGGAAAAATAAATCATAAAGTGGTAACTTGAGGGTTAAATACATCAAGTTTGAGAAAGAGAAGCCATCATAAAGGCTCAATCTTTTGTAAAATATATATTAAATCATGAAAAAGTTAGTGGTTTCGGTTAATTGGAGCCTGTTTTTCCTATGGAAAGTTCGATCGTAACATAAAAGATTACCTTTCGAATAAGAAGAAATAGCCACTGCCTTCTATATCATAGGCCCATGTCGGAGTGTATGCTATTATTATATAGGATTTCAGAGCTTTTAAATCGATAGTCGAATGTATTATTTAAGTTTCTAATTGAAATGTAAAGTTTTATTTGACCCTAGTTACAAACTATCTTTTGTTTTATAATATTTTTCTTATCACTTAGGTGTTCAACCTAGACTAATGAATAATATGCTATATGTAACTACCTATGTTGGGGATTCTTTGACAACAAACTTGATCTATCAATCTTATTTGATTTCTATTTGAGAACACAAATTTTTTTTGCTAATTTTATTCTCCTAGAGATTCAATATTCTAATATTACACTTGGTATTAATTGACTATCTTCATATTTGTCAATATAGAATGTTCTACATAAGTGATCACTTTTTGCATACTAACTTAGCCAATTCATTATTTTTAGGGCATTAGGCTTGATTCACCTTCTTGTCTTATATCATTACTTCAAGCTCATCGACTTATACAAAAGGGCTATTGTAGCTATCTTGTATTTATAAAAGAGTATTCAGATCAAGAAAATGATTTAAATAAAACTCCTGTGTTAAGAGATTTCCTTAATATATTCTCGGATGACTTGCTCGGATTACCTCCAAATGGAGTAGGTGAATTTGATATTAATTTCGTCCCCGAGGATAACCCCAATATCTAAGTCTCCCTATAGAGTGGCACCTCTTAAGTTTGTGAAATTGAAGAAGCAACTACAAGAACTGTTAAATAAAAGTTTCATTCAGTCTAATGTTTCATCATGGAGTGCTCCGATGTTGTTAGTTAAGAAAAAAGATGAACCATTGAGGTCTTGTATCGATTAAACATAGTTGAATCAGGTGCACATTAAGAATAAATGCCTCTACCCAAAATTGATGATTGATTTGATCGATTGTATAGTGCACAAGTCTTTTCGAAGATTGATATGAGATTTGGTTATTATTAATTGAAGACTAAGAAAAAGGATACCTCAAATATAGCTTTTAGAACTTGATATGGTCGGTGCGAATTTTTAATAATACCTTTCGGATTGACAAATGTCCTAGCAGCTTTTATGTATCTAATAGATAGGATATTTCAGTCACTTTTGGATAACTGTATAATTGCATTCGTTGATGATATATTATTGTATGCGAGGGGTAACCATGTGAATTTTTGTATAATTGTCAGCAATGTCCAACAAATGTGAATTTTAATGGGTATGGCAGGTTATTATAAAAGATATCTAGAGGGATCTCTCGAATTGCTACTCCTCTCACCAAACTAACCCAAAGGAATGTGACATTTGAATTGAGAGAAGATTTTGAGCGAAGTTTACAAGAGTTATAATGTAGATTGACTAGTGCCCTGTTATCTCTATTTCAAATGGTAACGAAAGATTTGTAGGTTAAACTGGTATTTCGAGAAAGAACCTTAATTGTATTTTGATGAAAAATGGGAAAGTGATTGTTTATACTTCTATACAATTGAAAAGTTATGAATAAAATTATTCAACTCTTGATTTGAAATTAGTTACAATTATTTTTGCTATAAAGATTTAAATATATTACTTATATAGGCCAATATTTGAAATATTTACGGATTATAAGAGTATAAAGTATATTTTTACCTAGAAAGAGTCAAATATGAGATCATGGAGATACATATAAATTTTAAAGGATTATGATTATACCATCAGTTATCACTTAGGTAAAGCCAATGTTGTAGTTTATCCAGGTAGTAGAAAATGTACAAGTTTTATGGCTAATCTAGTGATGAAACAAAAGAAGTCATTGAAAAAAATTATGACCTGAACGTTTTGAGGATAGTGCGAGACTCGATTATTTTGATAGCCTCTATCCAGGTTCTATCTGATCTCATTCGACAAATTAAGAATGACAATTACAAGATCTACGTTTAGTCTACTTGAGGAATAAAGTAGAAAATTGAATGAAATCAGATTTTTATGTCATCGAGCAAGGTTCGCAATACCGTACCGTATCGGAGTTTCGACCTGGGCTCGGTACCGGTACGGTACGGTATACCGCTCGGTACACCCAGGAGTACCAAGCGGTATATTCAGGCGTGCCGAACACTGTAGCAGTACCGGACCGGTAACGTACTGCTACAGTACCGGACCGGTAACAGGCGGTCCGCGTACCGGAAGCCTGTCGGACCGGTACGTACTACCCGTATCGGGCGGTACGGACCGGTACTGCAAACCATGTCATCGAGGATATCTTATTGATATTTCGGGATAGATTATTCGTTCTTAACAATCCAAATATCTAGAAACAAATCTAGGAGAAATGTTATAATTCCAAGTACACCATGCTTCCTCATAGTATATACTTGATGAAATGAGAGAGATCCGATATAAACTTTCAAGGCATTAACCATCGATTTGAGGGTGATAAAGAGTGTTAAAACTTTATTTTCGTGTCCATAAATTCCTATACTTATCTCCATTTTCTAGAAAGTCATAGGGATTTAAAAGGAGATTATGGTCAACAATCAAAAATCAGATATCGGATTTATAGCTCTTAGCATATGCTGATGTGGTAGAAAAAGCTATAATAATCGAAAAAAATATTGAGGATATTCAAGAGATCAAGGGCAAGAATGGTAAAGATAAGCTTCACTACAAAAATAATAGAGAAAATAAATTATAAAGTGGTAACATGAGGGTTAAAGACATTTAGATTGGGAAAGAGAAGCCATCACAAAGGCTTAATCTTGTGCAAAATTCATATTAAATCATGAAAAAGTTAGTGGTTTCGGTTGATTGGAGCTTGTTTTTCCTATGGAAAGTTGGATCGTAAAGTAAAACATTGCCTTCGAAAAAGAAAAAATAGCTACTGCCTTCTATATCATAGGCCCATGTCGTAGGGTATGTTATCATTTTATAGGATTTTAGATCTTTTAAATTGATAGTCGAATGTATTATTCAAGTTTCTAATTGAAATGCAAAAGTTTTATTTGACCCTCGTTACAATCTATCTTTTCTTTTACAATATTTTTCTTATCACTTAGGTGTTCAACCTAGACTAATGAATTATATGCTATATATAACTATGTTTGTTAGGGATTCTTTGACAACAAACTTGATCTATCAATCTTATTTGATTTCTATTGGAGAATACAAATTTTTTTGCTGATTTGATTCTCCTAGAGATTCAATATTCTGATATTATACTTGGTATTAATTGACTATCTTCATATTTGTCAATATAGATTGTTTTACATAAGTGATCACTTTTTGTATACTAACTCAGCCAATTCTTTATTTTAAGGGCATTAGGCTTGATTCACCTTCTTGCCTTATTTCGTTACCTCAAGCTCATCGACTTATACAAAAGGACTAGTGTTACTATCATGTATTTGTAAAAGAGTATTCAGATCAAGAAAATAATTTAAATAAAACTACTATATCCAAAGAGTTCCTTATTCTATTCCTGGATGACTTGCTCGGATTACCTCCAAATGGAGTAGGTGAATTTGCTATTAATTTTGTCCCCGGGGACAACCCCAATATCTAAGCCTCCCTATAGAGTGGCACCTCTCAAGTTTGTGAAATTGAATAAGCAAGTACAAAACTATTCGATAAAAGTTTCATTTAGTCTAATGTTTCATCATGGGGTGCTCCGATGTTGTTAGTTAAGAAAATGGATGAAACAATGAGATCTTGTATCGATTATACATAGTTGAATCAGGTGCACATTAAAAATAAGTATCCTCTACCCAAAATTGATGATTAATTTGATCGATTGTATAGTGCACAAGTCTTTTCGAAGATTAATATGAGATTTGGTTACTATTAATAGAAGACTAAGAAAAAGGATACCTCAAATAGAGCTTTTAGAACTTGATATGGTCGGTTCCAATTCTTAATAATACCAATCGGATTGACAAATGCCCTAACAGCTTTTATATATCTAATGGATAGGATATTTCAGCCACTCTTGGATCGTTGTATAATTGTATTTATTGATGATATATTATTGTATGCGAGGGGTAATCATGTGATTTTTTGTATAATTGTCAGTTTATCTAATGTTGTAGTTTATCCAAGTAGTAGAAAATGTACAAGTTTTATGGCTAATCTAGTACTGAAGCAAAGGCAGTATTGAAAAAAAATTATGACATAAACGTTTTGAGGATAGTGTGAGACTCGATTATTTTAATAGCTTCCATCTAGGTTCTATCTGATCTCATTCGACAAATTAAAGAATGATAATTACAAGATATACATTTAGTCTACTTGAGGAATAAAGTAGAAAATTGATTGAAATCAGATTTTTGTGTCATCGAGGATATCCTATTGATATTTCGGGATAGATTATTCGTTCTTAACAATCTAAATATCTAGAAATAAATCTAGGAGGAATTTATAATTCCAAGTACACCATGCTTCCTGATAGCATATACTTGATGAAATGAGAGAGATCCGATATAAATTTTCAACGCATTGACCATCGATTTGAGGGTGATAAAGAGTGTTAAACTTTATTTTCGTGTCCATAAATTCCTATACTTATGTCCATTATCTAGAAAGTCATAGGGATTTAAAAAGAGACTATGGTCAATAATCAAAAATCGGATATCAGATTTATAGCTCTTAGCGCTAATGTGGTAGAAAAAGCTATAATAATGGAAAAAAATATTGAGGATATTCAAGAGATCAAGGGCAAGAATGGTAAAGATAAGCTTCACTACAAAAATAATAGAGAAAATAAATCATAAAGTGATAACATAAGGGTTAAAGACATCTAGATTGGGAAAGAGAAGCCATCACAAAGGCTTAATCTTGTGCAAAATATATATTAAATCATGAAAAAGTTAGTGGTTTCGGTTGATTGGAGCATGTTTTTCCTATGGAAAGTTGGATCGTAAAGTAAAACATTGCCTTCAAAAAAGAAGAAATAGCTACTGCCTTCTATATCATTAGGCCTATATCGTAGGGTATGCTATCATTTTATAGGATTTTAGATCTTTTAAATTGATAGTCGAATGTATTATTCAAGTTTCTAATTGAAATGCAAAAGTTTTATTTGACCCTCGTTACAATCTATCTTTTCTTTTACAATATTTTTCTTATCACTTAGGTGTTCAACCTAGACTAATGAATTATATGCTATATATAACTATGTTTGTTAGGGATTCTTTGACAATAAACTTGATCTATCAATCTTATTTGATTTCTATTGGAGAATACAAATTTTTTTGCTGATTTGATTATCCTAGAGATTCAATATTCTGATATTATACTTGGTATTAATTGACTATCTTCATATTTGTCAATATAGATTGTTTTACATAAGTGATCACTTTTTGTATACTAACTCAGCCAATTCTTTATTTTAAGGTCATTAGGCTTGATTCACCTTCTTGCCTTAAATCGTTACTTCAAGCTCATCGACTTATAAAAAAGGGCTATTGTTGCTATTTTATATTTGTAAAAGAGTATTCCGATTAAGAAACTAATTTAAATAAAACTCCTGTCTTTAGAGAGTTCCCTATTCTATTCTCGGATGACTTACTCAGATTACCTCCAAATGGAGTAGGTGAATTTACTATAAATTTCATCCCCGGAGACAACCCCAATATCTAAGCCTCCGTATAGAGTGGCACCTCTCAAGTCTGTGAAATTGAAGAAGCATATAAAAGAACTGTTAGATATCTAATGTTTCATCATGGGGTGCTCCGATGTTGTTAGTTAAGAAAAAGGATGAACCATTGAGGTCTTGTATCGATTATAGATAGTTGAATCTGGTGCACATTAAGAATAAGTATCCTCTACCCAAAATTGATGACTGATTTGATCAATTGTATAGTGCATAAGTCTTTTCGAAGATTGATATGAGATTTGGTTACTATTAATTGAAGACTAAGAAAAAGGATACCTCAAATATAGCTTTAGAACTTGATATGGTCGGTGCAAATTCTTAATAATACCAATCGGATTGACAAATGCCCTAGCAGCTTTTATGTATCTAATGGATAGGATATTTCAGCCACTCCTGGATCGCTGTATAATTGTATTCATTGATGATATATTATTATATGCGAGGGGTAACCATGTAAATTTTTGTCTAATTGTCTGTAATGTCCAACAAATGTGAATTTTCTTGTGCATGGTAGGTTATTACAAGAGATATCTAAAGGGATCTCTCGAATTGCTACTCCTCTCACCAAACTAACCCAAAGGAATTTGACATTTGAATTGGGTGATGATTTTGAGCGAGGTTTTCAAGAGTTACAATGAAGATTGACTAGTGGCCCTAGTATCTCTATTTCAAATGGTAGCGAGGGATTTATAGTTTATACAGATGTTTCGAGAAAGAACCTTGATTGTATTTTGATGAAAGATGGAAAAGTGATTGTTTATACTTCTAGACAATTGAAAAGTTATGAATAAAATAATTCAACTCTTGATTTGAAATTAGTTGCAATTACTTTTGCTATAAAGATTTAGAGATATTATTTATATGGGCGAACATTTGAAATCTTTACTGATCACAACAGTATAAAGTATACTTTTACCTAGAAAAAGTCAAATATGAGATCATGGAGATATATAGAAATTTTAAAGGATTATGATTGTACCATCAGTTATCACTTAGGTAACGTCAATGTTGTAGTTTATCCAAGTAGTAGAAAATGTACAAGTTTTGTGGCTAATCTAGTGGTGAAGCAAAGGCAGTCATTGAAAAAAAACTATGACCTGAACGTTTTGAGGATAGTGCGAGACTCGATTATTTTGATAGCCTCTATCCAGGTTATATCTGATCTAATTCGACAAATTAAAGAATGACAATTAAAAGATATACATTTAGTCTACTTGAGGAATAAAGTAGAAAATTGATTGAAATCAGATTTTTGTGTCATCGAGGATATCCTATTGATATTTCGGGATATATTATTCTTTCTTAACAATCCAAATATCTAAAAGTAAATCTATGAGGAATATTATAATTCCAAGTACACCATGCTTCCTGATAGCATATACTTGATAAAATGAGAGAGATCCAATATAAACTTTCAAGGCATTGACCATCGATTTGAGGATGATAAAGAGTGCTAAACTTGATTTTCGTGTCTATAAATTCCTATACTTATCTCTATTATCTAAAAAGCTATAGGTATTTAAAAGGAGACTATGGTCAATAATCAAAAATCGGATATCAGATTTATAGCTCTGAGTATATACTGATGTGGTAGAAAAAACTATAATAATCGAAAAAATATTGAGCATATTCAAGAGATCAAGGGCAAGACTGGTAAGGATAAGCTTTACTACAAAAATAATAGAGAAAATAAATCATAAAGTGGTAACATTAGGGTTAAAGACATCTAGATTGGGAAAGAGAGGCCATCACAAATGCTTAATCTTGTGCAAAATACATATTAAATCATGAAAAAGTTAGTGGTTTCGGTTGATTGGAGCCTGTTTTTCCGATAGAAAGTTGGATCGTAAAGTAAAACATTGCCATTCGAATAAGAAGAAATAGTCACAACCTTCTATATCATAGGCCCATGTCGTAGGGTATGCTATCATTATACAGGATTTCAGAGCTTTTAAATCGATAGTCGAATGTATTATTCAAGTTTCTAATTGAAATGTAAAAGTTTTATTTGACCCTGGTTACAATCTATCTTTTGTTTTACAATATTTTTCTTATCACTTAGGTGTTCAACCTAGACTAATGAATTATATGCTATATATAACTATATTTGTAGGGGATTCTTTGACAACAAACTTGATCTGTCTATCTTATTTGATTTCTATAAGAAAACACAAACTTTTTGCTATTTTGATTCTCCTAGAGATTTAGTATTCTGATATTGCACTTGGTATTAATTGACTATCTTCATATTTGTCAATATATATTGTTCTATAGAAGTGATCATTTTTTGGATACTAACTTGGCCAATTCTTAATTTTAAGGGCATTAGGTTTGATTCAACTTCTTGTCATATATCGTTACTTCAAGCTCATCGACTTATACAAAAGTGCTATTATTGCTATCTCGTATTTGTAAAAGAGTATTCAGATCAAGAAACTAATTTAAATAAAACTCTTGTGTCCAGAGAGTTCCCTATTTTATTCCTGGATGACTTGCTCGGATTACCTCCGAATGGAGTTGGTGAATTTGCTATTAATTTTGTCCTTGTTGACAATCCCAATATCTAAGTCTCCCTATAGAGTGACACCTCTCAAGTTTGTGAAATTGAATAAGCAAGTACAAGAACTGTTCGTAAGAGTTTCATCATGAGGTGCTCCGATGTTGTTAGTTAAGAAAAAGGATGAACCATTGAGGTCTTGTATCGATTATACATAGTTGAATCAGGTGCACATTAAGAATATGTATCCTCTACCCAAAATTGGTGATTGATTTGATCGATTGTATAGTGCACAAGTCTTTTCGAAGATTGATATGAGATTTGATTACTTTTAATTGAAGACTAAGAAAGATGATACCTCAAATATAGCTTTTAGAACTTGATATGGTCGGTGCGAATTCTTAATAATACCATTCGGATTAACAAATGCCCTAGCAGCTTTTATGTATCCAATGGATAGGATATTTCAGCCACTCTTGGATCATTTTATAATTGTATTCGTTGATGATATATTATTGTATGCGAGAGGTAACTAGGTGCATAAAAAACACTTGAGAAATATATTATCAATACTAAGAGAGAAAGAGTTTTCTGCAATGTCCATCAAATGTGAATTTTTGTGGAACGAAGTTGTCTTCTTAGGCCATGTGATTTCAGCGAATGGTATCTCTTTTGATCCAAAGAAAGTGGAATTGGTTGTTAAATGAGAAGTATCGATTACTACGATAGAACTTAGAATTTTCTTGGGCATGGCAAGTTATTACAAGAGATTTCTGGAGGGATCTCTCGAATTGCTACTCCTCTCACTAAACTAACCCAAAGGAATGTGACATTTGAATTGGGTGAAGATTTTGAGCGAAGTTTTCAAGAGTTACAATGAAGATTGACTAGTGCTCTATTATCTTTATTCCAAATGGTAGCGAGGGATTTGTAGTTTATATAAATATTTCGAGAAAGGACCTTGATTGTCTTTTGATGAAAGATGGGAAAGTGATTGTTTATACTTCTAGACAATTGAAAAGTTATGAATAAAATTATTCAACTCATAATTTGAACTTAGTTGCAATTACTTTTGCTATAAAGATTTAGAGATATTATTTATATGGATGAACATTTAAAATCTATACTGATCACAAGAATATAAAGTATATTTTTACCTAGAAAGAGTCAAATATGAGATCATGGAGATATATAGAAATTTTAAAGGATTATGATTGTACCATCAGTTATCTGTTAGGTAAAGCCAATGTTGTAGTTTATACAGGTAGTAGAAAATGTGCTAGTTTTATGGTTAATCTAATGGTGAAGCAACGAAAGTCATTGAAAAAAAATTATAACCTAAACGTTTTGAGGATAGTGCGATACTAGATGATTTTGATACCCTTTATCCAAGTTCTATCTGATCTCATTCGACAAATTAAAGAATAACAATTATAAGATCTATGTTTAGTTTACTTGAGGAATGAAGTAGAAAATTTATTGAAATCAGATTTTTGTGTCTTCGAGGATATCCTATTGAGATTTTGGGATAGATTATTCGTTCTTAACAATCCAAATATCTAGAAACAAATATAGGAGGAATGTTATAATTCCAAGTACACCATGCTTCCTGATAGCACATAATGATATTATATTGATTATGGCAATCTTAGTGGACTTTGTTCTTTTTATTTATTATATTGATTATGGCAATCTTAGTTTTGTTGTATCTATTGATTTTATTTTTCTTGAAAATAAAGTTATCTCAATGAAATAAGCTCACCTTCCTGAGTTGAGTTCAGGTCAAGAATTTTAATTTTAAATGATATCGTTCGTACCGGACTGTACGTTTCAGTTCGCCAGCAAATCGGTATGCAGATTGCTCACTATCGGGCAGTATCAGCATAATTGCGGCCTGGCTGTAGTGAGAGAAGAAGCGTCAAGGGAGACGATTGAGAAGGTGCTCGAAGAAGAGGGAGAATCAGGAGAACCTCGACGCTTTTCGATCCGGCATCACCCCCTGTAACGATCTTGATCTAGGAGGTAACGAATTGTCAGCAACTCGGCTTCTTCTTCACCGCATTCTTCGCCGAAGACCGAAGACGCTTGCAACCTTCGTCGTGTTCTTCGACAAAGGCCTTCAACGGCTGCAGCCTTCGACGTCTTCACCAAATGCCGCATATGACTAGAAGATTGCGTTCTTCTCCTCGTGCACGAGGAGATAAAAAGGAGGTGATGTCGTCGAGGCTTCTTCTCCTTTCTTTATTTTTTTATTTTTATATTTTTATTATATATATATATATATATACACCAAGCAGTACACCTTAGCGTATCGCTCGTTATACCTGTATCGTACCGTACCGAGCAAAACTAGAAACGTTGATACCATACGAAATTACGAACCTTGTTTGGGACTCATCACCTAGTTTGTTTGGGAGTCGTCATTTACTTATTTGATAATCTTATTCAATACAATTCAAGACATTGTATGTTCATCCTACTTTTGGGTAATATATCGTGATGATTTAAATATTTATACAATCTAATTGAGCTTGCTTTTCATTATACCCACTGATATCAGGTTAACAAATTGTCCTTCAGAATATATAAGCACAACACAACTTTTTTTTCCTAAATTGTTTATGAAATGTACCAAAAGAACAGGTTGTGGTTCAATCTAACCAAAATTATTGAACCTAAATATATTGAGCTTGACCCACCTTGATTTGAATCAGGTGGGTGCTTGGCTCACCCACCATCACTGCTAAACTACACTCGCCTTCTCAACCCAAGATGCGGTTGGCTCCTTACTTTTTTCCCCTCTGATTCAAATCAAGATGCGGTTGGTATCGCATTTGGTTAATGGTTTTGCTTGGAGATGGTGTAACATCTCATTTGCAGAAGCGTTGTGAGTGGATTATGGAATAGAGTTTTCTCTTTTCTTGAATTTTAGCGATTGATTTTAGTTATTTTTCTTCAAGGTCAGCATATTCTTGATGGATTTTATGTTTTCAATCTTCATCTTGAATTTAGGGGTTTTGGTTGCTTTTAGTGATAAGAAGAATTTAACTGTTTGTATTCTTTGGATTAATTTGGATCTTAGTTTGGTTCTTGTGATCAAGGTCTGCCATATCGAAGCGTACCGCCCGTATCGGGCGGTATGTACCGGTCCGACAGATTACCGGTACACGGACCGTCCGATATCGCTACAGTACTATAGTAACAGTACTATACTGTAGCACTGCTACAGTATGAAAAAAAAAATATATAAAATTATTCGGTACACCAGGGCATTGGTACGGTACGATACGACGAACCTTGCTTGTGATTATCGCCAGGTTAAAGGAGTACACAGAAGCATTTAATAGGAGGGACGTCAAAGCAATTGTGTTAATCAGGAGGCATTGATGCTAAATGATGGTTATATCCTCTTGCTTGCCATATAGGATATGTCCATATATTGAGGAATCTTAGTTAATTGTTGGTAAAGACTCAAGTTTAATCTGGCATCCTTCCGTTCCAAACAGTTTGTAGCATATAATTACGCCTAATCTCATTACTTAGTAGTGGTTTCTCTCACGTGCTTGCTCAATATGCTGGATTTGTGCATTAATTTTGGCTATAATGGATCCTGGGGTGGTCGATAGAAGTCCATATCTTATTAAACATTATTCGCCGCTCTCCACAGCTCCCTCTCTTCCCCTCCTCCCAATTCCCTACAGCTTCCTTCCCTGCCTCCCTTGTAGCACACTCACTTTCATCTCATTTGGCCCTATTTTGGCCCTCACACTCAAGGTAAATTTTGGTCTCTTTCCCACATTTACGGTTTACTGTATTGACTTTCTGAACTTATCTTTGTTGAAATGTCTAATCGGAATTTTAAAATCGAGCACTTGGATGTTTCAATCAGATGTTTTTTCTCTTTTCCCACCCCGCCATACTCTTTCCTCATCTTCGCTCCTCAATCCAATGATGTCCTCATCGACTTATTATTCCATCTTTCCCTCTCCATCGGGCAAATCTTTGATCCCTTTCCCTCTTTATGATTTACAGTATTGGAATCCATTATCATCTTTGCGCTTCTTGAGATCGCTCCGCTCTATGAGAGAGATCATATATTTGTCGATGTCTATTGTTTCTCCACCCTACTACTATCTTACTGGGCCTCCACTTCTCTAGTCACTAACCATCGTTGCCTTCATTGTTGCCTCGTTCGTCCTGAATTTCTCTCTTCTTAGGGTTTAATTTGTAATTTTTTCTATCTTCTTGAGAGAGCTTTCTATATCTTAAAATTGGGAATTTGCTTGGGTGTTTAGATTGTCTACTTGGGATTGCTCTCCAAATTCTTAATGCTTTATTTTTTTTATTGTGCTTGTGATCTTATCCTTGTATATTAATTAGTGACACTGCTTACTTATCCTTTGTGTTTAATCTATTAAGAATTGTGATCTTGTCATGTCAAGATTTGTGACTAGAACTCATTTTTTTACATTTGTTATCAAATAAATCTTGTATATTTCTTTTCTTATTATGAAATGTTTTGAGGAGAAAGAGAGCATTGTCCATTGGAATTCAAGATTTTTAGTTTTTGCTATTAGGTTTGTGTTAGATGTGGTTTCTTTTGCAGTTGAATTCAAGGATTATAGTCTCGTGCCCACTGGTAATGTTAGTCTATGGCTGGACTAGTATCGAACGGTTAATACCAGCATATTGTATGTCACTCACTACGTGCCAACAGATCCTAAAATGTTTGAAAATTCTAAAACATTATTTGAAAAATAAAAAACATAAATTAGAACTTTTTAAGTGGAATTTAATGTAAATTTAGTTCGATTTCAATAAAAAATTATCTAAATAAGGAAGGGATAGCGTTTTTATTTTTTTCAAACGTTGAAGTACGAAGTTAGAGGAGCTCGCCAAAGAGAAAATAATTCAAGTGGACCTTGTTCTTTTCATTTATTATATTGATTACGACAAATCTTATTTTTGTTGAGTCTACTGATTTTATTTTTCGTGAAAATGAGGTTATCTCAGTGAAATAAAAACCTCACCTTCCTGAGTTGAGTTCAGGTCAAGAATTTTAATTTCAAATAATACTGTTCATATCGAGCGGTACGTATCGGTCAGCCAATAGATCGGTATGTTGATCGCTCGCTACCGGGCGGTATCAACATGGCTGTAGCCTAGCTGTAGTGAGGGAAGAAGCATTAAGGGAGAAGAGGGAGAAGGCACTTGAAGAAAAGGGAGAATCAGGAGAACCTCGACGCTTTTCGATCCAGTGTCGCCTTCTCTCAACGATCCCGATCCAAGAGGTAACTATTAGGATCTCTTTATTTTTTGAGCTTTGAATAGTTAGATAGGAGTTTATTTAATATTTATTTATTTATTAAGAGTCCAAGTTCTAGTGGACTCTAGGTGGAACTCTATAAATATGGATGTATTTGTTTTTTTTTTTCAATCAATGAAATATAATTTCAGTCTTTTGTCAAACCCTAGGAGGCTGATCCCCTCAAAGTGATAAAGGAGGCTAATCCCCTCGAAATGATCATCCCCTTTTCTCTTCTTTTATAATAAAATCTTAGGGTCTTATCATTTGGTATCAGAGCAGCCATCCTTGGCGTTCTCGTAATTTCTCACAACACCTCGTCGTACCTTTCATCATCTTAAAAAAAAAGAAAGAAAGAAAAGGGGTGAAGCGGGAAGCCACACCCATCCTCCTAGTAGCAAGAAAGGGTCGTTGCTTCCCAGTCAGCGATCACCGTCGTTGCTACTTCCCGATCAGTGACCACCCCCCTCATCAGTGACCATCCCCCTCGTCAATCCCATCCCTCAGTGACCCTTGGTGATGCTGCTCCCAGCTATGCCACCACCATTGCCTCTCGACCTCGGGCAACAACTTCCCTCCTTGCAGCGACCGAAACAGGGCAACTCACCGATTGTCATTTTTCCCAATCGTGCCACCATCGCTTCTCCGCTAACGTCGACAACAGCCATTGCAGCCTTGTCCTCAGCTACTCACAATCATTCGGCGTCGCCAGCATCTCCTTCTGTAGTGCGACAAAAACATAGCACCCTTTGCTGCCGCAACCATCGGTTGCCACCATCGTTGCCTCTCAACCCTTGTCAACGCTGCCTCCCAACCATGCCCTCAACACTTCCTTGGTCAACCCCAGCCTCCTAACCATGATAACAGCTTCAGCAGCTACTTCCAGCCGCACCACCATAGCCTCAACCCCCGTTGTTCGGCGATTGCTCCCCATGGGTCACAGCAACTGCAGCCACACGCGCAGCTACCCTCAATCGCTCCCCAGGCTAACATTGCCGCCTACCAACCTCCGATGCTCTCACCCCACGCAACGATAGAAAATAAGAATTAGGGATTACATATTTACAATCTTATGCAATGGCTACCAACAACTCAGTGAAAGCCCAAATTGAAGTATTGGAAACCAGAATTGAAAACCGATTGTAAGAAACTCTTAACGATTTTAAAAAGAATCTATTTGAGATCTTTAGCAAGTTTCAACAAGATGAAAATTTATGTCTTACATTGAATCGATCTGGAGACACAGGGAAAAGAAACCAAGAACAGGAAACAAGTTATCCACGCATGAAGGTAGAATTTCCAATATAGAAAGATGGAGATTTTGACTAATTGGATGTCTAGGGCAGAAAAAACTTTCAGTTTTCACAGAACTTCAGAAGAATACAAGGTGGAAATAGCTTCAATTCAACTAGATGGAGATGCAATCCAATGGTATGATTGGTACGAAACTTGACACAGGGTCCTCTCGTGGGAGCAATTCAAGAGAGGGTTTTTCATTCGCTTTGGACCATCTGAATATGAGAATGTTGATGGGCAGCTCGCTAAAATTTGCCATAATTCTACAATGCTAGAATATCATAGCAGATTTAAACGATTGTCAAATCAAGCCAGAGACTAGTCCGAACAATAATTGGTGAGAACATTTATTAAAGGACTTAATCCAGATATCAGTTGTAAAGTCAAACTCGCCAACCCCGCACTATGACAACTGTAATCTCATTTATACGTTTGTATGAGGAAAAAATTAGTAGGGATAATCATCGAAATAGAAGCGACAACAAATAGATGATCAGCAAGCCACCCGCCCCATCTATTCCCAACCGAAACCCTAACACCCAAAGACTAATCCAAGGAGAACTCAAGGAAAGATCAGTGAAGGGTTTGTGATGGCACTGTGATGAAAAGGAGTAGGGAGCATCGATGTAAACAAGAGCAACTTCTGATAATTGAACCAATTGGGGAGGAATGAGAAGCTAATAATGTGGACTTCGATCAAGAAGGTATGGATTCTATTGAAGATGTTGGACTTATCATACATACAATACATGTATTAGCCGGCTACTTTAACTCACAAACTATGAAAGTTTGAGAAACTTTGGAACAATAGCATGCTACAGTTTTGATTGATACTGGTAACACTAACAATTTTGTGGACAATAAGGTTGCTGACCGATTGGCCTATCAAATTAAAGGCTGTGTTAAATTTGAAATAAAGGTCGCTGATGAATGGATTTTAACTTGTGATAGCAAATGTTCGAAGATAAAATTGATTATATAGTGCCAAGAGTTGCTTGAGACTTCTTTTTTGTACCCTTAGAAGATTTCGAAGTGGTGCTTGGAATTAAATGGCTATCAACCCTAGGTGATGTTTGTTGGAATTTTTTTAACTAATCATGAAGTTTTTTATTAATGAAAAGTAGGTGATCGTAAAGGAAAGACGTAGAAGTAAGGTCACAACTGCCACTAGCCATCGAATAGAGAGGGTTCTTCAGAAGACTATAATGACTACTATACTGAAAGGCCGACCTATTGCTTACGCTATTAAGAAGTAGAGACCATATTTATTTGATCAACGGGTTTTGATGCACTATAGACCCTATGACTGAAGTGTTGAAAGAGAAACTTTTCGAGTTTGATGCTACTCAGCCTTAAGGACAAAGCTCATTTGAAAGGGGAGGAATTGTTAGGATCCCTTTATTTTCTAAGCTTTGAATAATATTTTGTTGAGTTGGTCTAGTTCAGTAAGAGTCGGATAGGGATTTATTTGATATTTATTTATTTATTAAGAATCCAAGTCCTTGTGGGCTCTAGGTGGAACTCTATAAATAGGGATATATCTGTTTCTTTTCAGTAATCAATGAAATATAATTTTAGTCTTTTGACAAACTCTAGGAGGTCGATCCCCTCGAAGTGATCAAGGAGGCTGATCCCCTCGAAGTGACCACCCCTTTTCCTCCCTTTCTTCTATGATAAAACCCTAGGGTCTTATCAATAACGGAGAGGCGGCGGTTTGGCTTCTTCTTCATCGCATTCTTCGTTGAAGGCCGGAGATGCCTACAACCTTCGTTGAGTTCTTTACCGAAGGCCGAAGACGTATGCGGCCTTCGACATCTTCGCCAAACACTACAGATGAGGAGAAGACCACGTTCTTCTCCTCATTTGACACGATGAGAAGAAATGGAGGTGACATCGCCGAGGCAGCTTATGCCTCCTTTTTTTTTATATTTTTATAAATTGATTTTTATATTTTTATTATGTATATAAATGCATAATAAAAATATTTTTTTTTTTTAGTTGTACAATACGAAATTATGAACATTGGTTTAGGTGTTGCAACTTTGATCATTGTCATATGTGGTGTCTCAGATATTGGGAGCCAGCCAATGCCTGTTGGTATTTGGAATATTATTTGGGTATTATTCAGGAGATTATTTGAAGAAGAATAAAGTGAATTTGTCATTACTCAAGCATATTAAATATAGATCAATTAGTTGTAGAGGGCTTGCCAGTTTCCGTAGATGTTGATTACATTGATAGCATGAATACACTTGCTCTCCTGTTGTACAGACTAGACTTATCTTTGCAATTACTACTTATTTGCATTCATGGATTTACATTTTTTCTCAATTTTGAATGACTTAGAAACAAGCATATTAGTTTTTTCCAAGGTCTATCTTTATTATGTCAACAAAGCTCAAAAGAAAACCAACAGAGGCTATGCATGGAGGAAGGTAATGAAATTTATTGGTTTTTGGTTTTTTGTCTGTTTACTCTTCTTAGACCTTTCACAAGCATTACAGAAACTTTAAATTACAAGCACTGCAGGTGCTGAAGCACTGTCCATCATCATTCCTCTACTTTTGTTTCACCATCACTAGCTGAAGACATGTTCACTATTTGTTGCCAGAACTAAAGCCATAACTTAAATTTTGGTAATTATGCAAGACCATGATGTTCCTAAGCCTCTTCTATGGTATGACATATTGTTCCTACCTTCTTCTTTGGTTTACATATGCCTTTCTACTCTATTTTACATAGACTATTATACATCTGCTAAAGAGCCGTTTTAGTTGGCAATATAAGATACTTGGATCTATTGTTCTTATCCTTCTACATAAATAAATACCTTCTTTTCAGTTTCTCTACATTCAGTATTTATCTTGGTTCCAAATGATAATGTGGATTGCAATTATGCTTAATTATAGTTTCTTTTTAAACTAAGATGAGATTTAGGTTCAATATAAATAATTTTCCATGTGTATATAGGACTTGATAAACAAGTCTTTTCAGACCTTTGGTTTTTTTTGACTCAACTGTATCTTTATTAACATGCTTAATTAAATTCAGTAATTTATATTTTTTAATTTATATGCTTAGGATTTAATAGTTGGTGATGGGCCTTGTGTGACCTTACTGTCATTTTTTTAATATTGATCTAAACTTTATTTTATGCCTTACATGATCTAGACCTCACATAAGCATTTTTAAAAAAAGGAAGCACGATAAACCTTCAGAAGTTGAGAATATAATATTGAAATAAGATGAACTAAAAAATAAACATATCTGTAAAAGAAACGAAATGGTAACGTTCTCTCTCTTTTCTCTTGGAAGTGGAACAGTCTTAACTGTTGCTGATTTTCTTAGCATAAAATTTAGCTATTCCTTTTGCAGTTACTCTCTATATATTGATTTTGCTGAGCTTCATTTGTTAAGGCCATACTTACAATCTTCTAGAATATTGGTTTGTGTTGATGTCTTACCAAGGTAATGCTTCCACTCTGACATTAATTTTTATTATATCATGTTAATTTTAACAAAAATAACAAAGAATGTGGTGCATTATGCCCACTGATATCAGGTTAACAAATTATCATTCAGAATATATAAGCACAACACAACTTTTTTTTCCTAAATTGTTTATGAAATGTACCAAAAGATAATGCTGAAAATGTTAGGGCAAGAGAAAAACAATAAATATTGTTTGGGTCTTATTCAGGAGATTATTTGAATAAGAATAAAATGAATTTGCCTTTACTCAAGCGTATTGAATCTAGATCAATTAGTTTTAGAGGGCTTGCATGTTTCCGTAGATGTTGATTACATTGATAGCATGAATGCACTTGCTTTCCTATTCTGTACAGACTAGACTTATCTTTGCAATTACTACTTATTTGCATTCATGGATTTAATTTTTTTCTTAATTTTGAATAACTTAGAAACATGCCTATTAGTTTTTTCCAAGGTTTATCTTTATTATATTGACAAAGCTCAAAAGAAAACCAACAGAGGCTATGCATGGAGGAAGGTAATGAAATTTATTGGTTTTTGGTTTTTTGTCTGTTTACTCTTCTTAGACCTTCACAAGCAATATTGAAACTTTAAATTATAAGCACTGCAGGTTCTGAAGCACTGTCCATCTGCATTCCTCTACTTTTGCTTCACCATCACTAGCTGAAAACATGTTCTCACTATTTGTTGCCAGAACAAAAGCCATAACTTAAATTTTGGTAATTATGCAAGACCATGATGTTCCTAAGCCTCTTCTATGGTATTACATATTGTTCCTACCTTCTTCTTTGGTTTACAGATGCCTTTCTACTCTACTTTACATAGACTATTATACATCTGCTAAAGAGCCCTTTTAGTTGGCAATATAAGATACTTGGATCTATTGTTCTTATCCTTCTACATAAATAAATACCTTCTTTTCAGTTTCTCTACATTCAATATTTATGTTGGTTCCAAATGATAATGTGGATTACTGGATCAGAAGAAAATTATGCTTAATTATAGTTTCTTTTTAAAATAAGATGAGATTTAGGTGCAATATAAATAGTTTTCCATGTATACATAGGACTTGATAAACAAGTCTTTTCAGACCTTTAGTGTTTTTTGACTCAACTATATCTTTGTTGACATGCTTAATTAAATTCAGTAATTTATATTTTTTAATTTATATACTTAGGATTTAATAGTTGGTGATGGGCCTTGTGTGACCTTAGTGTCATTTTTTTAATATTGATCTAAACTTTATTGTATGCCTTACATGATCTAGACCGCACATAAGCATTTTAAAAAAAAGGAACCATGATATACCTTCAGAAGTTGAGAATATAATATTGAAATAAGATGAACTAAAAAATAAACATATATGTAAAAGAAACGAAATGGTAACATTCTCTCTCTTTTCTTTTGGAAGTGGAATAGCATATCTGTTGCGGATTTTCTTAGCATAAAATTTAGCTATTCATGTTGCAGTTACTGTCTACATATTGATTTTGCTGAGCTTCATTTGTTAAGGCCACACTTACAATCTTCTAGAATATTGGTTTATGTTGATGTCTTACTAAGATAATGCCTCCACTCTGACATTATTTTTTATTATATCATGTTAATTTTAACAAAAATAACAAAGAAAGTGGCGCATTATGCCCACTGATATCAGGTTAACAAATTGTCATTTAGAATATATAAGCACAACACAACTTTGTTTCCTAAATTATTTATGAAATGTACCAAAGGAAAAGGCTGAAAAGTTAGGGCAGAAGAAAAACAATAAATATTGTTTGGGTCTAATTCAGGAGATTATTTGAAGAAGAATAAAGTGAATTTGCCTTTACTCAAATGTAGAGGGCTTGCCTCTTTCCGTTGATGTTGATTATATTGATAGCATGAATACACTTGCTTTCCTATTCTGTACATACTAGACTTATCTTTGCAATTACTACTTACTTGCGTTCATGGATTTAAATTTTTTCTTTATTTTGAATAACTTAGAAACATGCATATTAGTTTTTTCCAAGGTCTATCTTTATTATGTTGACAAAGCTCAAAAGAAAACCAACAGAGGCTATGCATGGAGGAAGGTAATGAAATTTATTGATTTTTGGTTTTTTTGTCTGTTTACTCTTCTTACGTTCGCAAGCAATATTGAAACTTTAAATTATAAAAAATAAACATATCTGTAAAAGAAACGAAATGGTAACGTTCTCTCTCTTTTCTCTTGGAAGTGGAACAGCATATCTGTTGCTGATTTTTTTAGCATAAAATTTAGCTATTCCTGTTGCAATTATTTTTTATTATATCATGTTAATTTTATTTAAAATAACAAAGAAAATATCGCATTAAATTGAGCATGGTGCTATGTTTTTATAGTCTTGACTTTCATATCTTAGTTGGTAAATGTGTGCTTGCCAAGATACCACATTAAGGCAACCTCTTTGGAACTAGGTCTACAAAAGAGGATATTGTTTTGCTGGCTAGGGCTGCGGCCGTAGCAATTCTGAACAGATTGGGGTTTGACTACTCTACAAAATAGACCATTCATAACTTACAATCATATGTTATGAATCAAGCCATCGAAAATGTGAGAGAATCCTTAGCAGCTCCTTTTCTTCGAACTTTCATCTTTATATAAATTTGGATGAAAGATAAGGATTTTCTCACATTTTTCATGGCTTGATTCATAACATATGATTGTAAGTTATGAATGGTCTATTTTGTAGAGTAGTCAAACCCCAATCTATTTAAAATTGCTACGCCGCAGCCCTAGCCATCTACAGCAAAACATAATATATACACCAATCAAGAATGGACTCGTTATACATAAGAAAAACCTGTTCCAAATTGTGTATGACCATAATATATACACAATCAATATCACAGAAATTGGTGAGCCCATGGATCTATCGGTGGCAATTCCACCTCTCCTCTTTTTTTTTAGGAATTTTGGGTGATGTCATTACTAAAAATGTCTAACCCCATGATCCTTTTGGTTTTGATGATATTTTAATGGATCTAGAAGAAACAAAAATATTAAAAATAATTAAAATATTAGTTTAATGTGGGATATATATATACATATACATACATAAACAACCAAAGGAAACTTTGATCCAAACCAACATACCATGAATCGAAGAAAGAAGTCGGGCATGGTACTCTATATTAAGAAAAATAACATATCTATAATACGTACCGACTACAACCTAGTTAAAATAGGGGATGGCAAGCAAGCAACACCATTTGAAAGTAACAAGGTATCTTGTAATAGGAGAATTTGGTTGTCTAGCGAAAATGATTATTATAAAAATATCTAATGATGAAACCAATGAGAAATGTTCTATTTAGGCAAGAGTAGCTTTACTTTATTTATCTTATGATTAAATTTATATTTTTTTAATCTTATAATTAAATTTTATATTTTTTTGTTAAATCCGAAACCTTAAATGATTCAAATTATATACGAGGATGCATGTAATGAACATCAATGAGTCAAAATTTTATAACCTTTTATGTTTCTTAAATAGTCACCTCTAAATAAGTTACAAAGTTTTTTATTCATTAATATTTTCCATTTATTGATGTGCATGGCACCTCGACCAACAATATTTTGGGTCGGTAAGTCATGGTTATACTATCAAATCATAATTGTTCGAGGTTGGTGCCCAAGGCCTTAATTCTCTTCAAGAAGCAAGGATACAGTATTTTTTCCTTTCTTTCTCTTCTCAATCTATATATTCCATTAGGGTTTCTTCTAGTGGCACTCTAACCCAAGATCTTGAAGGATGCATGGTTCGCATTATTGGTCCATACTGATGTATCGACCAACTATCAATATGGTCCATATCGAGCTATACTAAGCAATATGCTATGATGCAACAAACCTTGGAAGGATGTACCTTCTTTTTATGTCATCGTTTTTGACATTATCGATATGTGAAACTATCAATATTATCTATTTAATACACCATGTAAAGTTCATGTTCATTGATACCTTTAAGGGTTTTTTAGAACCAAGGTATGCAATACCGTACCGTACCGGTGTTTCGAGGTTGGCTCGATACGGTACGGTACCCGTATACCGCTCGGTACGCTAAGGTGTACCGAGTGATTTTAAATATTTCTTCCTCTTACTGTAGCACTGTAGCCGTGCTACAGTGTAATACTGTAGCACGTTCCGTCTAGTAGCGGGTTATCCGTGTATCGGTATGTCGTCGGAACGGTACGTACCGCGCGTACCGGGCGGTACTATTCAAAATTGCATACGGTTAGGAAAAAGTCGGCACTAAGTGGGGGGTGAATTAGCGCAGTGGTAAAAATTACATTTCTGAAAATTCTTCATACGTTGAAAATCGATTTCGGAAATATGCTTAGATTGAAAGCGTACGGAAGAACGTAGCAAGTAATAAGAAGGTAGTTTGCAGTTTAAAGTAAATTGTTCAAAGGCAAACCAAATTTTTATAGTGGTTAGGTCGTCGTGACCTACATCCACTCTACCGATTCCTCTTCCATTAAGGCCACCGTTATCCACTATCGGTCTTTAATAGGCAAAGACCAACCACCTTTTGCAACTTGATTCTCCTTTTTCCGGGTTTAGGAGATAACCCTTATACCCTCACTTACTCCTCTCTCAAACTATTCTAACACTTAGAAGAATGAGAAGAGTTCACACATGATTGCAGCAGCATTTCTTTCTTTTTTTTACTCTCAAGTCTTGTGTATCTTAACCAGGAATGAGAGGAGTATTTAAAGGCCTCAAGTTGATTCAAACTTGGTGCCTAAAAACATCTCATCCTGGGTTTCTTGGGTTCAGGCGGTACCACCGCCTGTGTCAGTCTGACACTGACACTACATTGGGCGGTACCACCGCCTGGCTCCTTACCATTGGGCGGTACCATCGCTTGACATAGTCTCGAAGACTATGCCACGACGGTGCCACTTCTTGGGTCATTGTTTGGGCCTTTCATTGGGCCCAACATAGTCCTTACATGGGCCCAACTAGCTTATAATTGGGTTGGCCCAATTTCAATCCCAGTTATGTGCTAACTACGAAATCTAAGACATTTACTAAGCTAAACAAGTTCGTAAGTCTAGTTTCTTCCGACAATCTTCCGACGAACTTCCGACGATCTCTCGGCAATGTTCCAGCGGACTCCCGGCAAGCTCCTAGACTTCACGACGATCTTCTTGGCGAGTTTCGACGAGCTTCTTTGGCAAGCTCCTGGACTTCTTGGTTGGTTCCTGCAGAACTTCCGACAAATGTCTCGACTTCCTACGAACTCTCGAACTCCCAACGAAATCGCGTTCTTGACTCCGGGACTTCATTTTTCTTTATGCCTTACTATCGTACTTAATCCTGCATATGTAAAAACACACTTCGATCTAGACAATTATTACTAAGCTTAAATCATGTTGTCCGTCATGTCATTGGTCCATCGACGCTTCATCCGATTCTTCGACGCATCTCCTCTCTTGCAGCCTATTGCTCAATCGGCTAGTTAACTCCGCAACTCCGATATCTTTGGCTCAATATACGCTCTTCTTAGCCCGATGCCCGAATCCATGACCCGAAGCCTTCTGTCAATACGTCGATCGATCCTTTGGCCCGACGTCCAATCTTCTGACATGTTTTCCTTCGGCCCAACATGATTTTTCCTGCTTTAATTGTCTCTCACTGATCGAAGCATCCTAGGTCACTCAAAACGCAGATTAAATTATAAACACTTATCAATTGGTTTCATCATCAAAATACGAGATTCAACACATACCATGCTAAGAACCCTATCACTTGATCTTGTTTTATTTTGCGGATTGTTTTGTTGTACGTGATCTTCAAAATTGATGTTGAAAATGTTGATAGAATGGTTTGTTTCTTATATCCTCTAATTCTAGGTGGAATGTTGGGAATGCCAATCATCTTCTTGACACCATCAATTTTAATTTCTCACAGGCTTGCATTTTGTTGTGAATTATTTGCTTGATTGCTTGTTTCTCTTTCACTCGTATTCTAGATAAAAGGAAAGTTTTATTACTTTAATAGGGCCAATAGATAATCTCCTCTTTAGAATATTGTATAGTTTCTGCCTCTTTTGTTTGAGTTTTTGTCATATTCTTGGTATCTAACAGAAGATGGCTCAAACTTTTTAAAAGTAGTTTTTGTCATGTTCTTGGTATCTTTACAAAATCATTAGTTCAAGACCATGCTATTGTAACATATCAGTGATTTTTCATATATGCTTTATGTAAGCACTAAGCATTCATCATTTGTCTATCATTATTTACTAGGTGATAGTTTTTTTTTTTTCCGTGATTTCTTGATTATCTTCTGAGCTATACCTATCCTTGTAGGTTTATAATGTTTCTGGTCACCTAATATATATAGTTTACACAGTACGGACTTCCTAATATAGACAAGATTATTAGGAATCTTGGCTTTTCATTGTGGCACAATTTATATTTAAGATTGGGATAACAATAAATTGATTCAATAATAATTATTTTATCTATGACATTCTAGTGAATTTTCTAATTAAAATGTATAATCAAATCAAAGTTTAGAACAATTTAACTAGCTCTAAGGTTGTTGTAAATGATCTTAATATCCCCCAAAGATATAGATCAAGTTGACATTTGGTAGTTGATGGTTCATTGTTGATGTATAAGTCATGACACCTAAAAGTTTAGTCACATAAGTTGGAAATATGGATTGAATTATGGATTAAATTAGCTGCTCTAATCAAAAAGATAGGAAATAAGATCCTCCCCTTTTGGTTTTATTTATTATAGGAACAAATCAATAAAAAGATATGAAAAAACTGACTATCTATAAACGTTTATCTATATTGACCTTATTGTCACAAATAAAGTTGTAAACGGGATGTTTGATAGAATGTTCATACATGTCCGCATCTTTAGTTTTGTTTATGCTTTTCACAGCTTATAAAGGTTGATCGTAGGCTTGGCAGCCCCATTTTGATTGGTTTTGATAGTCGTTTTAGGCTTGTAAATGAAGGTTGTGTCATGTGGGCACTTGTGGGGATTTCAGTCTATAATAGACTATTTTGGACCCTCTGTTGTGTAACCATTCAGATCTTTTGAAGTCTATGTTTGTAATTTACATTGGCTATAAAGTGTTTGCTGAAATGGTTGCTTGCGGATCCCGAGTGAAATGGTTTCTCTAACTCTTTATCTTTTTATAGATCTTAAGGGACCATTCGAGGTTTTAGGAAGGCTAACCTTTGTAGATGGATACAAAGGCATGCCGCATGACTTAAGCTAAATCAACTAAATTCGTGACATTACAGAGGACCATATAAAGTGGTTCTACTCCTCTTATAATTTCATTCATGACCTCCCAAAATCTAAAAGAAAGAAATACTTTTTTCATCTTTTTTTCATTACTCGATTTAGAATATCTTGAATTCGACCATTCTTGTGATATGACCATTGCTTTGAGATTATGCCTCTTTTGTAACAAACCGAGTTATGGAGGGGTCAGAGATACCAAAGAGCTCGAGAATTTTCTATTCGACATAGAACAATACTTTCGAGCTACGAGGCCTGATTCTGAAGGCACCAAAGTTTCCACAGCAACCATTTATCTGAATGGAGATGCAAAACTTTGGTGAAGAATCCGTTGGGAGGAGATCCAACAAGGTCAGTGTCGAGTTGACATATGGGAGGACTTGAAGCAGGAGTTGAGAACTCAGTTCTTACCGGAGAACATCGAGTTCGTCGCAAGAAGGAAGTTGAGACAACTCTACCAAAATACATCCGTCCAAGACTACATGAAGCAATTTTCTGTGCTAATGCTGGACATCCAAGACATGTCCGAGAAGGATAAGCTGCTCAGCTTCCTTGATGGTTTGAAGCTATGGGCGCAACAAGAACTACATCGAAGGAATATCACCTATTTGATTGGGGCAATTGCTGCCGCAGAAAGGCTCACCAACTTTGTTTCCTCCGAAGACCTAGGTGTTGAATCTCGTATTTTGATGATGAAACTACTTGATATATGTTTATGATTTAATCTGCGTTTTGAGTGACGCAGGATGCTTCGATCAGGATGAGACAATTAAAGCAGGAAAATCATATTGTGCCGAAGGAACATGTCAGAAGATTGGACGTCGGGCCGGTGGATCGGTCGACGTATCGACAGAAGGCTTCGGGCCGTGAACTCGGGCATCGGGCCAAGAAGAGCGGGTATTGTGCCAAGGATATCGGAGTTGCGGAGTCGACTGGCCGATTGGGCAATAGGCTGCAGAAGAGGACGATGCGCCGAAGAATCGGACGAAGCGTCGAGAGACCAATGACATGTCGGACAACTTGGTTAATTGCTTAGGATTAATTGTCTCGATCGAAGTTTTGTTTTGTTGTGCAGGATTAACTACGATGAGAGTAAGACAAGCAGCAGGTGTTGCGCCGGAGTCAAGATCATGATCACGTTGGGAGTTCGAGAGTTCGACGGAAGTTCGGACGGTCGTCGGAGGTTCAGAGAGAACAGATCCGAGAAGTCCAGAAGCTTGCCAAGCGAAGCTCGTCGGAACTCGCCAAGTGGATCGTCGCAAAGTCCAGGAGTATACCGGATGTCCGCAGAAGGATCACCGAGGGTTATCGGTTGATCGACAGAAGTTGGCAGGAAACTCGCCGGAAGAAGCGATTGACGCATCGAAGCAAAGCTGCAGAAGTTGTCTTAGAGTTAATCGTAGTTAGCATGATGATTAAGCATGAAAATGGGAGGTGATCCCATTAGCTTAATCTTGGGGCAATTGGGCCCCTGAAAAGATTCAAAGTGGGCCGAATGGAGTGAACCATTCGGACCCTGATTGCACCAGGAGGTGCAACCGCCCCAGCCAGGAGGTGCAACCGCCTGGGCTGTGGGGTTGGGAGGTGCAACCGCCCCAGCCAGGAGGTGCAACCGCTAGGGCTGCGAGGCTGGGAGGTGCAACCGCCCCAGCCGAGAGGTGCAACCGCCCAGAGCTCAGTCTTCGAGCTAGACTGGGCGGTGCAACCTCCTCTGCCAAGAGGTAGCACCGCCAAAGCTCAAGTTTCGAGCTCTGCCAGGCGATGCAACCACCGAGCTCAGTCTTCGAGCTCTGGCAGAGAGGTGCATCAGCCTGAGCTCAGTCTCGAGCTCTGCCAGGTGATGCAATCACCGAGCTTAGTCTTCGAGCTCTGGCAGAGAGGTGGATCAGCCTGAGCTCAGCTTGGAGCTCTGCCAGGTGATGCAACCACCGAGCTCAGTTTCGAGCTCTGCCAGGTGATGCAATCACCAAGCTCAGTCTTCGAGCTCTGCCAGGTGATGCAACCATCGAGCTCAGTCTTCGAGCTCTGGCAGAGAGAAGCAATCGGCAGAGCTCAGTCTTCGAGCTCTGCCAGGCGGTGCCACCTCTCCAGTCGAGAGGTGCAACCGCCTGATCCCAGAATTCTGGGATTTGATCGATTTGATCGTTTTGAGCTCGAATTTTGAATTGGGTTGGGGCCTATAAATACCCCACCCATTCAGCACTGAAAAGACACAGACCTACACCGAAATCTTGATCTTTTCTGTGATTCTAAGAGCTCAAAAGTGTTGTAAATCCTTTAAGTCTCCTCCTTCTGTTCTTCAAGTTTTCAGTTGTAAAGTGAGGAGAGAAAGGTCTGTAAAGGTTGTCTCCTGAGCCTGTCAAAAGGAGAGAAACTGTAAAAGGGCAGTTAGCCTTCGCCCATTGAAGGAAGGCACCTAGTTGACGTCGGCAACCTCGTCGGTGGAGGGAGCCAAAAGTGGAGTAGGTCAAGGCTGACCGAACCACTCTAAATCTCTGGTTTGCGTTTATTTTCGAGCACTTTATCATTACTGCAAACCTCCTCCATTGCTACTGCTCTCTGCGCTTTCACGAACAAGTTCTAAGTGCTGTTCTTCCGAATCTGCATTCAGACGTAAATTCATATTTTCATACATTACTGTTTACGTTTACGTTTGATTCTGCAGAACTGTCTTCCGAGCTTTTACGAACGAGCTTCTTTGCAGTTTACACTTACATTTTGATCCTATTGATAACTGCAAACTTTCCTCTACGATTTTACGAACGAGCTTCAACATTTAGACGTAAAACTGCATTCAGACGTAAATCGGCTTTCCTCGCTCAATCATCAGATTTCAGTTCACGTTTACGTCTTGATTTCAACTGCATACTGCCTTCTGCGAGTATACAAACAAGTTTCAAAGTTTAGACGTAAATCTGCGTCTAGACGTAAAACTGCGTTTAGACGTAAATCTGCGTTTAGACGTAAATCTGAGTTTAAGACGTAAATCTGAGTTTAGACGTAAATCTGCGTTTAGACGTAAAACTGCGTTTAGACGTAAATCTGCGTTTAGACGTAAATCTGCGTTTAGACGTAAATCTGAGTTTAGACGTAAACTGCGCTTAGACGCAAAACTGCGCTTAGACGCAATCTGCGCTTAGACGCAAACTGCACTTAGATACAAACTGAGAATTTGCTTTTGCATCATAATAGTTTTTGAACGAACGCAGCTTTTGGTTTTTAATCGCTGTAAGATTTCCGCTGCACTAATTCACCCCCCCCCCCCCTCTTAGTGCTCTCGATCCTAACACTAGGAAGAAGGAAACAATCTTCAAGCAATCACCCTCTAAAATATTCTCGAGAGAAGGAGTTCGGAGGCGAACAAAAGAAGAGTTCCATAAAGGGTCAAGCCTGAAAGGCAAGGCCCCGAAACCTGGCTGATGCTTCTTGTGCAGAGGGCCGCACATGGTGAGGGAGTGCCCACAAAAACAGGCACTCAATGCTTTAACAGCTTCCATTCACCCCCCGAAATCGGACAAAGGCAAAGCTATCGCTCTTAGTTCGAGTAGTTCTAAAGCCAGCAACAACGATGAGAAGTCGCAAGGACCCCGGATGGATGCGATGCGTTTGTTGAACGCCATGCGAGGTCAAGTGGGGGAGAACACGAAGACAAGGCTACAAAAAGCAGGTAGTGGCAAGCTGATGTACGTAGACATAAAACTCAATGGTCAAACGACCTGTGCAATGGTGGACACAAGCGCTACCCATAATTTTATTGTCGATCAAGAAGCAAAACGACTTGGGCTGATCTTGGAGAAGAGCCCGAGTCGAATGAAGGCAGTGAACTCGAAGGCTAGGCGAATATCCGGGTTGACAAAGGGAGTTCCCATCAAGATCGGAGGATGGAGCGACAGCACAAACATGATGGCGGTGCCACTAGATGATTTCCAAGTGATTCTTGGAATGGAGTTTATGCACGCGGCGAAGTTGGTGCCAATGTCGTTCCTTAACTCACTATGTGTGATGGGTGGTGATGACACCTGTGTGGTTCCCGTCTTTCAGAGGGGAACCAAGGAACCCCTAACATATATCGGCATTACAATTGAAGAAAGGGGTACGAAAAGGCGAACTGACATTCGTGGCTACTATGAAGCTAGAGCCACTCGATGAGAAGGCCACTCATGAACCTGCTATGGTGGCGAATGTCCTGAAAGAGTTCAATGACGTTATGCCCCCCAAGTTGCCGAAGACTCTTCCGCCATGCAGAGGCGTGGATCATAACATCGAGTTGGAGCTAGGAATGAAGCCTCTAGCGAGACCACCCTACCGCATGCCCCCGCTAGAGTTGGCAGAACTCATAAAGCAGTTAGGTGAACTGCTAACCGGTGGTCTCATCCGCAGTTCGAAAGCACCCTTCAGAGCTCCAGTTTTGTTTCAAAAGAAACAAGATGGGAGCTTCCAACTATGCATCGATTACCAAACCCTTAACAAAGTGATGGTGAAGAACAAGTATCCCATCCCGGTCATCATGAAATTTTTTGACCTTCGATCGGGGTATTGGCAAGTGCGCATTGCTGAAGGCGACGAAGCGAAGACTACCTGTGTGACCAGGTATGGAGCATTTGAGTTCTTGGTGATGCCTTTCGGCTTAACCAACGCTCCGGTCATATTCTGCACTTTCATGAACCAGCTATTCAAAGAGTACTTAGATAAGTTTATGGTTGTCTACTTGGATGATATCGTCGTCTACAGTCAAACGCTGGAGGAGCATGTCGAGCACCTTCGGATAATTTTCTAGGTTCTCAGGGAGAACACTTTATTTGTGAAAAGGGAGAAATGCTACTTTGCTCAAACAGAAATCTTATTCTTAGGGCATCGAATTTATGATGGCTTCATTCGGATAGATAAATCGAATGTTCAAGCGGTTGCGGAATGACGAACTCCAAAGAAGGTGCCAGAGTTAAGATCCTTCCTTGGTTTCGTCAGCTACTATCAACGCTTCATAGCGAGATATTCGAAGCATGCAACTCCACTGACGGAATTGTTGAAGAAGGAGCAGTCTTGGAAATGGTTTGATAAATGTGAAATTGCATTCCAAGATCTAAAGGTTGCTGTTTTGGAAGAACCAATGCTCAAATTGCTTGACTATGGAGAGCCTTTTGAAGTCCATACAGATGCTTCAGACTTCGCTATTGGGTGAGTACTCATGCAGGAGGGTCATCCAGTGGCCTACGGGAATCGCAAGCTCAACAAGACTGAGCGACGGTATCCAATGCACAAGAAGGAGATGACAGCGGTGGTCCACTCTCTACGAGTTTAGCGACACTACCTTCTCAGATCGTGATTTGTGCTGAGGACAAACAACATCACTCTGAGCTATTTCCAAACGCAGAAGAAACTTTTCCCAAAGCAAGCATTGAGTCAGAAAGTGGAGCGCGTGAATGTCGTACAATTGAAGGGCAGAGGCCAAGCAAGTCAGTTGCACTCCAACTTCCTTTCCAGGATCAGGGATGGACTGTATAGTAGTGATCCCCAAGCAGTTATCCTGATGCAGCTCATTAAAGAAGGCAAGGCACGATGATTTTGGGTCCAGGAGGGACTTGTGTACACAAAAGGGAATAGGGTTTATATTCCTTTAGTGGATAATTTGAGGCATGAACTCTTAAGAGAGTATCACGATTCCCTTTGGGCTGGACGCCTAGGTATTCACCAAACGTTGGCTCTCGTGGAGAGGGCCTTCTACTAGCCGAAGATGAGGACTGATGTGGAGGAATATGTTCAAATGTGCCTCACTTGCTAACAAGACAAGGTGAAGTAGCGAAAGCTGGTGGGACTTTTGGAACCATTGCCCGTATCAGAAAGGCCATGGGAGAGTATTTCCTTGGACTTCATATCAAGCTTGCCACTAGTAGGGAGACTCGGATCGATACTCATGGTTGTCGATCGATTTTCAAAGTATGCAACTTTCATTGCTGCTCCCCTACACTATTCAGCAGAGGAGGCGGCCAAGCTGATGATGAAGGATGTGCTAAAGTATTGGAGAGTCCCGCACAATATCATTAGTGATCGAGATGCTCGGTTTATAGGACGATTCTGGATCGAGCTATTCAAACTGTTAGGATCCAAGTTATACTTCTCCATAAACCTCCACCCCCAAACGGATGGCCAAACTGAGAGGATAAACTCGCTCTTGGAGCAATATCATCGGCACTACGTGAGTGCCAACCAACAAGATTGGGTGAAGCTGTTGGACATTACCTAATTCTCCTACAACTTGTAGCGGAGCTCTGCGTCCTACAAGAGCTCCTTCGAGATTATTACAGGACAACAACCGTCAACTCCTCACACCATAGCAATCGGGTATGCTGGGAGTAGTCTGTCAGCCTACCACTTCGCAAAGGAGTGGCACTGAAATGCAGATATTGCATGGGCTTACTTGGAGAAGGCAGCAAAAAGGATGAAGAAGTGGGCAGGCTTAGGAAGGCGACCGCAAAAGTTCAAGGTCGGCGATTTGGTATTAGTAAAGCTCCAACCAGCATCACTCCAATTCTTTAGGAGCAAAGTCCACAAAGGATTGGTGCGCAAGTATGAAGGGCCCTTTCCAATTATCAGCAGGGTAGGCAACGTCTCCTATAAGTTGCAGCTGCCGACGTGGTTCAAAATTCACAACGTTCTTCATGCCAACAACCTAAAAGCCTACCACTCGGATCCGCTAGATGCTTCCTGAAATGTTCCAACTCGATTACCCCCCACTAGAGTCTCCTACGAGAAGCGAGTTAAAACCATTTTAGCGGATTGCAAGATAAAGCTACCAATGGAGCTGAGCAGATCGAGTACTTGGTGAAGTGGCGAAAGCTTCCCTGAACTGAAGCCAGCTGGGAGCCCGAAGACGCCCTGCGATATGAAGAAACAATTATCAACAACTACCAACAAGCGTAGACAGCTTAAGTGGGGGAGAATGTCACGAACGGTTGTCGCACACCCACAACAACTCCGTTCAATGAACCGTTTGTCACCCTCATCTATATGTACAGTTGCTTAGCAGCATTTTTTGTCTTGGTTTTGAGTCCTTTTGCTTGTAAAAATGTAAGTTCAAACAAGTTGCAGTGCTATAGTACGACCGCTCACTGAACCAAGCAAAATAGCCCCAAAATAGCCCAAAACGGCTCCGTTTTCACGTGCCACGGGTTGATTTCTGCAGCCCGTTGTTGCAGCCAAAACATCAGCCATCTCAGCCCCTTGGAATCACCCGAGTGGCACAAGGCTGGATGGGGCTTCGGTATAGTGTCGAGCGTTGAACAATCTTTCGGAAGTTTGCACGTTACCTTGACGGGAACTTGTTGTCACGCCCGGCACACGGTGAGCAGCTGTTTGTGGACTTGCAGTTGTTCATTCAACCTTCTAAAGTCCTTGTTTTCCCCCTCTCCCTCTTTTCTCTTGTCCACGCAAGGTGCTCTCTGAATTGCTTGTAAAGCTTTCCCTTTTCGCGAGACGTCGGGACTTGTCCGTCGCTCGTTCTATGAACCAATCAACTTTCTCTTTTTACAGGTCCTTCGGGACCTGCGAAAGGTTGCAAGTGGGCTGATCTTTGCGGACACAAATCACAAGGGCGAAGCGCGACTTAGGCAATGCAAGCTAAGTTCGCGTCTTTGCCGCAAGGGTGCCTCGCGACTTAGGCAATACAAGCTAAGTTTACGTCTTTGTCGCAATGGTGCCTCACGCCTTAAGCAATTTCAGCTAAGGCCGTGACAATGGGATAGTATTTTACGCATGTTACCCAAGATTCAGAGCTCGTGTAGGTACTAGTTATGTTTATATACGGAATGGAAGAGAAAAGCAATCGATGATTTTGAGTAGATGCGCCAAAGCTATATAACGTGGACATAAAGCAGAGCTCGTTGTATTTCCAACCATAGTATCATATTGAGATACAAATATACATATAAAATGTCAACCTTTGAGAAATTTTACACCTAGCCTTTCTAGCTTTCGAGGTTACTAACTAGGCACCTATGAATATATACGCATAAAGTCATCTTTTGGTTTATCAATTTTTCTGCTGTTATAAGACGGAGGTGGATTGTTTAGTCTCTAGACTCTGTTTTGGATGTCAGGCCACATTGCTTAAAGGTGAGCCATATGCAAGAGACATGACTGATGTGATCTAGGAAGTCCAGATTCTTGTTTGCAATTATTGGTTTTTCAATTTTGATTATGCTATTGGCTTTAATAATATTAAATTGACTTGATTTGGTTAATTCATATATGTATAGTGAGTTAGTGGCATTACAAACACTGAGCAACGTAGTCATCGGTTATTAAAAGGCTAACATTAGTCATTAGTTTAACCTTGATTAATGATTAGTCTAACAAAAGGTATAAATTAGTTGGGTTTTGCATATCATGCTCTTTGAAATTAGAAAAAGTTCTGTGCTTAAAATACATGGCAATTTCAATTTTCCATTTTTAGATTTTCTTCTGTATATCAATTGTTGATATTTATTGTTTCACTATTAATGTTAGATTCAAAATATTCTAGTAAATAGGACCAATAAAACTGAGCCATGAAATGTATACTTGTTTTTTAGATTTAAGACCTTGTATCCATTCTTATCCGTGTCATTTACTTGTATATCAGGAATATGTCCTAGGCACCATGTTGTTGTAATCTTCCACTTGTTACTTAAATGTCTATCATTGTAGTTCAGGCTGCTCAACTTTTACCACCAACAAGCATATTATTATTAGTTAAAAATATGTTGCAGTGTTTTAATTTAATACTGATAGAATTCTACATCCTCTCTAAATTTTGTATGGCTGGTTCCCATTCAGGATTATGTACGAAAATACATTCTTTAGAGTTGGATTTTACTTAATAGATCGAGTGATTGATAATGCTGTCACTTCTGTCACCTTAAACATGCTTTTTCTTTGAGATTTTCAGGCTAAGATTTAAAGTTGACTTGACATAGCTCTTGGGACAACATTATGGAATTTTTTTATTTTCCCACGCCCAGTTTTTTTAATGCCAGTCGTGTGGGTATCACAACGATAATTATTTGTGAAATATAACACATTTCTTAGATATCGTGAGTTTTTGTGCTTCAGGCTTGTAGCATAAGTGCTCTTTCTCGCCCTAAATCTATACTTTTTTACTTTTTCTTTTTTTTTTGCATAAGGCTTTTTTTTGTGCTAACAATCCTAGTGTGATCGGATTTAATAGTACATTGCTGCGTGGCAAAACATCTATACCCATAGAGGCTTCTAACAACAATAATTATTTTTAAAATATAATGTATAATCTATACTATATGGATTTTTGGTTTCTTCATATTTATAGAGGCTTCCTATCAAACCCTAATGGATCCTATCATATTGGGTATTGGATCTTTATCCAATTATTCAAACCACTTATATTAGTGAATCTTTATCCAATAATCTTTCATTGGCTCTTTTGAATCTCATCTCTAGGATCCAATAATTCAAGAGTTTATTGGATTTTCAATAAGATAGGGATTTTGATAGATATCTCATATCCATACGTTTATTCGTCGCAATGTGTACCATATGCGTGTGACCCTCTAGGCTCAATATCGAGCTAGTTATGAGTTCTTCCATCTATCCTCACTTATCATATACCTTAGTCCCTCATCCATCTAATATCCCAGATATCATATATCGGGCATGGTACTATTAGACTTATACAGTTTCTACTCGAGTCTCGTTCTAATCGAATTCTCTCGGAGAATTATTTTTCTCTCAATCCAAATGACCTAGGTTAGAGATTTGTCTGAGTAAGAACATGAGATATTTCTCTCGTGACATCAAGAGCATATGATCCTCTATGGATACTCAGTAGCCCTCGTAAGCTAGATCTAGAATTTTCAAACCTATAAGTCTGATATCAAAAAGTAGAGTACTCATACAAAACATTCTTAGTGTCTCAAGTCTAAGGATCAGATACACCATTAGGATAACAAAATCGTTGTCTGACAATAAGGTATCATTAACTATCTAACATTCCATAAGCGAAGCAATCAATGAACTTATTCTCCAATGAGCATATATATTGTAGTCCTAGTGTCTCCACACGAGCAATTATAAGACCAATTGCCTCTATCATATAGATGGGTATATAACACACTAGTCTATCTGATTATCTCGTTGTCCCTTTTGAATAACTTATGACGAAGGTTATTTAGGTTGTGTTTAAAGACCAATTGCCTCTATCATATAGATGGGTATATAACACACTAGTCTATCTGATTATCTCGTTGTCCCTTTTGAATAACTTATGACGAAGGTTATTTAGGTTGTGTTTAAAGGTGAATCGGTCTCATTATCATGATATTATCACCATGAGATGGGTAAGCTGACAAAACTCATCATAGATCGCACCATGTCTAATTGTGTACGATTCATCTTTAAGATATGAATCTGAACCAGTGTCCCCTTAGTCATCCTAGCATATAAGAGGCTCTTGGATATCGCATATAGTTGAGTTCTTCCATGTTCCATTATGGATTAGATTCGTCGGTATCTCTATACTCATTATCGTGATCTCATCACGATCCATTCCCATTACATAGATCCATAGACATCATTATATATATATATATATATATATATATATATATATATATATATCAACAATAAGCAATATAAAGTAATAAAATACTAAATAATATAATAAATAAATAAAATTTATCATATCATACGTGTCATCACTCATATGATTAGTTTATAAGGCACTTGACTAACAGTTTATATACCTACTAGATAAGTATATATATTTGCATACGATATAGATATATATTGAATATGTATGTGTATAACATATCATATTAGGAGAAATAAAATCCTCCTCTCGATAATATTAAGTTGATAAACGTAAGGCTCACCTATATTATGATTCAAGATCTTACCTATAAAATAGAAACTTATATATTATAGTTTTAAAATATAAAAGAAAATTTAAATATGAATAAATTATAAAGGTTTAAGAGATCAGAACCATAGAAAATGAATCTTAATCCTAAATTATATATATCATTATATTAATAATTTATTATGATTTAACATACCATGTAAATAAATTTTAATATTTATTAACTGATAAAAAAAATTATATATTAATTTTTTTTAAATATATAAATTATTTTAAATATGAGTAAATCATAAAAACTTGAGAGATCCAAGATCTAAACCATTAAGGTTAAATAAACCTTAATTATTTTACTAAATATAATATTCCTTAAACTAAAAGGTGCAAAACATAATTTAAAAGGGCATTAATCTGGCTGATTAAAAAGAATGCTCTCCGAAAAATGTGAGTAAAAAACAATAAACATGTTCGAGCGAATAAAAAGATGAAAGTATCTTCTCGTGCTACATGTCAGGTGCATAAATGGACACATGATCTTACAAAATGTTTAACATTAATATAACAATCTTGGGCTAAGAAAATATTTCAACTGTTCGACATCATGCAGCCAAAAAGAATAGGACAGAACAACAATACAAGCCTAAATATGAAAAGTAAAATTAAAAGTTGGCTATGTGAAATTGCAGGAATCTTATAACTGTTGCCCAGTAATTCAATAGCTTTCTACCTGGATGATGAAAACCAGATATGGAAACCTTACAGACTGACAGGTAAAAAGTAAGGAAAGATGGAAGGTGAGAATAATAGAACGGAAGAAAAGCAAAAGAAAACATTCCAACAAATGCAATTGACGGGCTGACATAATCTCGTGACTTGCTATAGGCAGTTGATCCCAAAGCAACGTTTTTAGATCTCCATCTTACAACAGTCTCCATGGCCATCCATAAAAGATAGCAATAAAGATAACTGAAAAACCAACTCTAAGATACATGAGATCCAAGTAGAATAACATATGATCCAAAGATATTAGGCTCAGAGAAATAGCATATGATACAAGAAAAGCATGAATCTCCTTAAAGAAAACCTGATTAAAAAGAAACAATAAGAGAATCTGATTGTTTAACACCCATAGCACCCATGCTAGACTAGATTGCACTGGCTGTGGCATGCTGGTTTAATACATGCTAGGTGCCGTGTGTTGATCCACACATGCTAGGTGCGGCATGCTGGCCGGCACATGCTGGGTGTGGCGTACAGGTTGAACTTACAAGATGGCAGCTGGTGCTGCATGCCATCAATGTTGAAATGTTGAAGACACTGAAACACATAGGTGCCTTTTATTTTCACTGGAACAGAAGAAGAGTTATCACAAGGCAAATGACATTTCCATGTAATTTGGAAACCTCTTATAAATATTGTACAAGCACAATCTTTGGTAACACTAAATTCTATTATAAAGATCTACATGCAAAATTTTTACCATGGGACCAAATCTTACACCCACATCCAAGCTGCATGGTTTGGCCATTCAATGTAATTTTGCAAATGTTAAGTCCATGTATTGCCTGTGATTTATCACTGTGTCAAAAGCTAGAGCCAAGTTTCAAAACCCGTCTTTTTGTCATCCTCTCTTGATAAGATGTACAAGTAATTGCTTTTTTATAGAAACTTCACTGAAGCCTTGGGATAAGGAGTCCACGGAATCAGTAATTCTAGCACAATATAAAAGACGTACCTGGAGAAACCCAAGATTACACTAAACCATAGTAAGAGATGGCTTTCATGATTACACTAAAGCTGTTCTTATGCTGCTGCTTTTAGCTGTCACTCACCTGGGTTCCATCCATCAGCTCATTTACACAGAGAGACTGCATGTCCTGATACAACTTCTTCCACTGCTGAACCAGTTGTGTTTTCCTTCTACATTCCAGCCTAAGTCTTTCCATCTCCATTTCAGCAGCACCTGAAGTGTTCTGTTTCTGAAGGGGAAAACAAAGAAAGAAACAGAAATGTCATCATCAGCACTCAGCAGTGTGCTTGTTTCTTGATCATTTAGAGAGGCCAAGTTCATATGAAAACAGACAATGTCCTTGAAGAATGCCAGATTATATCATGAGCTAAAGACCATAAAATTGAACCATTCAAGTAGAGATAAAAGGCCATAATTCTTCTTTAAAGACTATTGTCTCTTGGCACTGAACCTCCTTCCCAGATATGGATACCAGCATTCCAGAATTATCAAACAGGGAAGGACATGGCACCTTCTTCAAACAGCTACTCTTTTTGTTCACTAACAATTGTGTGGAGCATTACACAAATTTTGAGCCCAAGCAATCAAGCATGCAGGAAGAGTTTTGATTTCATAAACAAGAGGCTTCATTTCTTATCACATGCATTTCTTTTCAGAAAGTAGAGGTTTTACAAGACACGGATGTCATGGCAAAGTTATCTGTAAGAGGTTAGTGAGAAGCATTTTGATTCTTCATGGATCAAATAGTCAAAGTAATAGCCTAAGTTGGACTAATTAGAAAAAGATATCAAGGCTTTTGTGATGATAAAAAATGAATTAAAAGTGATAGAATAAAAAACTTCATCATTAGCAACAAGCAATATGGAAAGTTTCTCCAGCTACAAATGCATTCATTCTAGCATATTCCTTTCAGGCACGTGCCCAGACTGGTATAGTTTTGTGCAATGTATGATAAAATAACCTACCTGACGAACTATATCTAATTCATTGCCTGAATATGGGTACAGGTTATAGAATAAAGGTGTTAATCATAAGTCCAATCTGGGTTTAAAATACCTACTTGGATGGTTTAGACTGAAATAAGCATTGCTAAGACAGACATTAAGATCATGCCCCTTCAGATATCAAAGGTTTCTTGGTAAGTTCATTAAAATTTTATCTATCAAAGAGGAAACACGAAAGCACAAAGGTTACAATGTATATATAAAAGAAACTGCATCTAATGTTCAGATATACAGACATATTACTTGAAGTCGAATGCTTTCAGCAGAAAATGGGTATCATAGATAAGATACCTGAAGCTCTTTGATTTGCCTCTCCATCACATATGAGCTGCAAAATCTTATTTCTTCTGGATCATGGCAAGGAGACTGAAGCAATACAATAGCATTAGTTTTAACTTCTGCATCTGTAGAATCAACATACTTGCTCAGTGGGGGTGACAATGACAAATTCAAATGCTTCCTGTTCACTGATATAGGATTTCGAAGTAATGGCTGTCTAACTATAAGAACATTGTTGATAGGACCTGTCACAAAAAATCAACCATCAATTTAAGCCTCCTACTTGTTAACTATTAATCACTAGGAAAGGAAACTAAAAGTTGAGGTCTAAATTAGTAGTCACTGCAACAAACATACAACCGTATCGTATTGTTTTTTTCCGGATTAAAGGGGAGGTGCATCAAAGTGCATAATTACAATTAAGAATATATCAACATGAATTTGTATGCAGTTAGGGAAGTGAAGTATCATAGTGATAATGAAGATTTCAATTTTCAACAACTTCAAACAAGTTTTCAAAAAATGGAGAATAATCCATAATAAATAAATAAAAGGATTCAGTCTATGAAAACTGGGTAATTATATAGATAATAAAGCATGAAAATAAGCAAGACGTCATACTTTGCATTGACGAGATACTTGAGGCAATTGTAGAGATCTTTATAGCTAATAATAGAAAAGTTATAAAACAGAAGCATCAACATAGATCCTTTTTGTTTATGCATGTATAACTAAAAATATGTTAGGATCCTTTTTCTGAGCTTTTGAATAATGTTTATTAAGTCTATTTAGTTCAATTGTTTATTGAGTCTGTTTAGTTCAGTTAAAATCAAGTAGAGGTTTATTTAATATTTATTTATTATTAAGAGTCCAAGTCCTGATGGACTCTAGGTGGAACTCTATAAATAGTGATGTAACCCTTTCTTTAAATCAATCAATCAATGAAATGTTATTCCACTCTGTAGACAAACCCTAAGAGGTCGATCCCCTCGAAGTGATCAAGGAGGGTCGATCCCCTCGAAGCGATCAAGGAGGCCGATCAACCCTTTCTTTAAATCAATCAATCAATGAAATATTATTCCACTCTGTGAACAAACCCTAGGAGGCCGATCCCCTCGAAGTGATCAAGGAGGGCCGATCTCCTTGAAGTGATCAAGGAGGGCCGATCCCCTCGAAGCGATCAAGGAGGCCGAGCCCCTCGAAGCGATCATTATCATTCTCTTTTCTCACCTTTCTTCCACGATAAGATCTCAGAGACCTTATCATTTGGTATCAGAGCGACAATAAGACTTTAGGGTCTTATCAATTGGTATCAGAGCAGTGTTCTTGTTACAGTTCATCATCTCAAAAAAAAAAAAAGGGAAGAAAGAAATAAAGAAAGAAAGAAAGAAGAGAAAGAAGAGAGAGAAGAAGCCGCAGCCACGCACCCCTGCTTCCCTTGCTTGCGGCCAGCCCACCGCCGGCCGTCGCTACTCTCCGGCCAGTGATCGACCCTGCCCCGCTTCCGTCCAGAGTCCACTGTGCCCGTCGCCTCCCACTCGAGTCACCACCGCTACTAGGAGATGATGCTGCCAGCGTCTCATCCTGCCGCAGCGATCATTATCATTCCCATTTCTCCCTTTTCTTTCACGATAAGACCTTAGGGTCTTATCATTTGGTATCAGAGCGGCGATCCTTGGTGTTCTCGCTGTAGTATTGCCATAGCTATCTAAAAAAGAAAAAAGAAAGAGAAAGAGATCGTTTGAGAAAGGTTGAAGCCGGCGGCCACTGACCACCACCGCGAGAAGGAAACTCTGCTTCCGGCCACCGACCACCATTGCCTTATCCACCGACGCCGCTGCTTCCCGACCGGCGGCCACCGCCGCCATTGTTCCCCGACCAGGAGACGACACTACCAGCGTCCATCCCAGTACTACTGCCGCCGCCCGCCTTCCCTTAGGTCGCAGCCGCAACCGCTCGACCTCCCCTCGTCGGCGATCGTTGGTGACGCTGCTTCCAACCGTGCCACCACTGCTACCTCCTTCTTCACCGCCGCACCGCCGTTGCCAGCATCGCCAGCGGCTCCGACTGTGGTGCGATAGAAACAGAGCACCCTGTTTCCCATCTCTAGCTTCATAACTTCCCGGCCAGCGACGACGCTCGTTGCCTTTTTCTCCACCACCGCCGCCTGTTGCAGCCCCTGTTGATCCCGGTCGCGACCTTCGCTGCCTCCTCCACCGCCAATGCTGCGCTCCGGCCAGCGACCACCGCTGCTGCCAGCCACCGCAGCCTTCTCCTCAACCGCTCATGATCCTTCCGGCCAACTCCTTCGGTGCTACGACAAAAACAGAGTACGCAGCATCCACCACGAAGCAACAAAAACAGTGGCACCCTCTGCTGCCGCAACCGCCGATTGTAACCACCACCATCGTCGCTCCCGGCCAACGACCAACCCCTCGTTCTGCAACAACCACCCTCTAGCAGCGCACGCAGCAACCGCAGCAAGTACGCTGCCCTGCCTCAACCCCAACAGCGCATGCACCACCGATTCTCTTCTCAACCCCGACCGCTCCAACGCCACCTCCCTCTTATTCTGCCTCCGCTGCTGCAGTTGTCGGTTGCCATCACCGCAGCCTCAACCCGGCTGCTTGGCGATTGCTTCCTTGGGTCACAACAGTCGCAACCATCACCTTTCAGCCTCGGCGATCTCATCTCACGCAGTGATAGAAACACAGGGCAATAACTCTTCCTCCATCGCAGCCACTATAGCGGTGAGCCCTTGCCGTTGCTGCCCCAGCCGCACCACCATCGCTGCCTCTTAGCCCTCAACAGCAGCGATCCCTCCACGCAGCGACCGCAACAAGCATCGCTGCCTCCCATGCAGTAACCGCAGCTACATCCTCGCATTCTCGCAGCAACCCTTCATTCCAATAGTGCTACCACCGATTGCATCACAACAATAGTGTACCGAGTAGGGCAATGATTTATGCCCTAGTCTTGACACCATAAACAAGAGTTGAGATTACAGATTTGCAGTATTATGAAATGGCCACCAATAACTCAGTGAAAGCACAAATGGAAGCATTGGAAATTAGAATTGAGAATCGGTTGCAAGAAATACTTAATGATTTCAAAAAGGACTTACTAGGGAGCCTTAGTAAATTTTAACAAGGTGGGAGCTCAAGTTGTACGTTGCACAGATCTGGAAATACTGGAAAAGGGCCCCAAGATTGTGACACAATCTACTCATACATGAAGGTGGATGGACAGCTCGCCAAAATTTATCAGACTTCTACAGTGTTGGAATATCAGAGTCGGTTTGAAAGATTGTCAAATCAAGCTAGAGATTGGTCGGAACAACAACATCTAGATACATTTATTGAAAGGCTTATTCTAGAGATCCGGTGTGAAGTTAAGGCTCGTCAACCCCGCACTATGATAGCTGCGATCTCATTCGCACATCTACATGAGAAAAAAATCAATAGGGAAAATCATGGAAACAGAAGTGACAACAACCAGATGATCAGTAAGCCACCCACCCCATCTATTCCCAACCAAAGCCTTGACACCCGAGGACTAACCCAAGAAGAACTCAAGAAAAATTCAGCAAAGGGTTTGTACTATAATGAAAAGTGGAGTATTGAGCACAATGTAAACAAGGGCAACATCTGATGATTGAGCCAATTAGAGAGGAACCGAAAGCAGAAGAGTTGGACTCTGATTATGAAGGTGTGAAAACTAATGAAGATATTAAAGCCATCACATATACAGTGCATGCATTGGCTGGCTATGCTAACCCACAAACTATGAAAATCAGAGGAACTTTGAAGCATCAGCCTGTCACTATTTTGATTAATACGTGCAGCACTAATAATTTTATGGATAGGAAAGTTGTAGCCCGATTAGCTTACCACATTGAAGGCTGTGACAGATTCGAAGTAAAGATAGTTGATGGACGAATTTTAACTTATGATAACAAAGGCCAGGAGTTTCTTGCAACGATTACTACACTGAAAGACTTACCTGTTGCTTACACTGTCAAAAAGTGGAGGCCATACTTACTTGATCAACGGATTATGATGCGTTGCAGATAGCCTATGATTGAAGTGCCGAAAGAGAAGCTCACCGAGATTGATATTGCTCAGCCTTGAGGACAAGGCTGATTTGAAGAGGGAGGAACTGTTAAGACCCTTTTTCTGAGCTTTTGAATAATGTTTATTAAGTCTATTTAGTTCAATTGTTTATTGAGTCTGTTTAGTTCAGTTAGAGTCAAATAGAGGTTTATTTAATATTTATCTATTATTAAGAGTCCAAGTCCTGGTGGACTCTAGGTGAAACTCTATAAATAGTGATGTAACCCTTTCTTTAAATCAATCAATCAATGAAATGTTATTTCACAATGTGGACAAACCCTAGGAGGCCGATCCCCTCAAAGTGATCAAGGAGGGTCGATCCCCTCGAAGTGATCAAGGAGGGCCGATCCCCTTGAAGCGATCAAGGAGGCCGATCCCCTCGAAGCGATTATTATCATTCCCTTTTCTCCCCTTTCTTCCACGATAAGATCTCAGAGGCCTTATAATTTGGTATCAGAGCGACGATAAGACTTTAGGGTCTTATCAAAATATGGACACAATAGCTAAACCATCTATTTGTGGTCACCCTATATGGAATTCTATCCACAATTTTGCTCTATTGTAGGTAATATCACTGATTAAGATTAAAGGTTTGAAATCTCATCAAACATATTGTGAAAGTCCTAGCTAACTTAGCATATAAAGATTTTGACAAACTACCGAGCTCAAATCCTGCCTTCACTACTCGTCCGTTGCAAAAAAATATATATCACTAATTAAACTAAGAACCGACAGATCATTTTTTAATTGACTAATAAAGATTTTTTTAATCTTCCCCTATCTCTCCTTACACCACTAATCATAACTTGTGCATCTATTGATAGTGAAAGGTCCAAGTAAATACATAATTAGAAATCATAGTAACATAGGAATCCATTACATGCACATGTCATAACAGGAAGAGGAAAGAGCATCACATACTTAGGCATCCGAAGTAATTTAAACATTTTTTATAATAGAATCCTAGTTATTGATGTACCTTTCGCATGTTTCAAAACACGAGTAACATGCTTGGTTTTCGTATCCCAAACTCTGACAATACCATCTTCAGTCCCAGACACTAGAGTAACTCCATCCGTGCTAAATGCTAGGCATGTTATTGCCTTACTGGATGACAAAAACAGCTTAAATTAAATCACGAAAAGGAAAATGCTGAAGAAGAAAGCAAAATTGTGATTGAATCAATATACAAGATACAGAAAGTGCAGTTGAAGTACAAATATGTCTAACACATCTTGCAGTAACAAGACAATGACGATTTCCCAATTGAAACTTAACAAGGGTCAACAAAACATGAAACAATTATGATTACCCACAGAGCTTAGACTAAGCATTGAAGTTACACCTATATATTAGTGCATATAAGCATGCATGCAAGTCAAACTGCAAGCTAAATTACTTTAGTTATGTATCTCTCTAATGTAAAATGTTAAAGTCAAAAAAATATTTCAGCTAAATATTTCTTATAAAAGAAAGCGATTAAAGTCTTTTGGAAAAAAAAAATCAAAAATAAGCAAAACCTTTGGTAAACAGACTCTTGGAACCCCAGGTCTTCTGCTACTGTTATACTTGATGCAGCCGAACAAACAATAAGGGCAGGAAAAGATGGTGAGATGTAAAATTCCAAGACCCAAAGGTAAAGTTAAATTGACTTTTGAGGAAATGCAGAATGACAAGCAATGACAAGCTTACATGAAAAATTCAAAACTAAAACATCAAGATAAAGGCAATTTGGAAATAGAAAGCATCAAATACAACAAACCTCTGATATATCTAAGAACACAAATTAGATATATACAGTATAGTCTCTTCATAGAAATTTGCCAGAACACACAAAACACAATTGTTGGTAAATATATACATGTATATAAGTGATCATCAAAACTGACTAACAGCATATTGAGACCTGTGATCATATAAGGCACCAATGATGAACATCCCGTGTATGCTATTGCGGTTGCATTCAGCATTTAGCGCTGCAATATATATTTTGCCATCTCGGCCACCAGCATAGAACACATGCTCCCCAGGATCCATTACAATAGCATCAATTATGGAAGGAAACGTAATGCTCCTCAATAACAAACTCTCAGATAGGCTCCATATCTGGAATATGCAGTAGTCAAAAGAAGTTATCTTCAAAATCTAAAATACGAACATAGACAATTAGCACTGGGAGGAAGGGGGATCAATTTTCTAACAACAGATTAAAATTATCTTTTCAGTTCAACATATAAGTAAATTAAGTTAAGCTTGCAGTAATAGAACTGACATTCTGCAAAAAAGGTGGTCATACCATTGAGAGCACCTTGACCCTAATAAGCATCTATAATCTACTTTATCATTACATTCATAAGGTCAAAGTTTAAATTGGGCTAGGACAAAGAAAGAATAAAGCAAATAACTTTTGTTCAAGCTACCAAGATACTGCCACTACAGTAAAATTTTGAAAAGAAAGATTCTTACCATCAGCATGTTCCACTTGAGGAGCAAAGTTAGACTTTGTTTTCAAACAAAGACTAAGAGTAAGTTATGAGGTAATATATTATAAGCTATCATCTAACTCAGGGAAATTAACCTCTTAATTCAGATGCATCATTTGTGTACCTCAAAATTTTTCAGTTGAAGTTACACAACAGTGAAGTCCCTCGGCATCTGGTTGTGTTCCTATTGACAACTAATTTCCTAATATAATCAACTACTCTTTTCAAAGAAGTACAAAGTGTAACAACTAACGAACCTTACATGTTCGATCCTCTGAGGTTGAGATGATAATGGAGTTGCATAACCCATGTCCCGTAACAACATCAGTGACACGTAAAGCATGTTCCGAAAAGCTATATCTATAAAGAACACCAGCAGAAGCCTTTTCCATGTCATCAAACATCCTGACAAACATTACAAAAATCATATTAGCATTTTAGACAAGACAACATAAAGGAACAATTTCGACAAGAAAAAAACTAAGTAAGAATTACATACATCATAAGGGACCAAACTCTGACAGAGCCATCCACAGACCCTGATATTAGCAAAGACTCGTCCTTGGAGAGAGTGAGACAGGTGACAGACCGATAATGTGCATGCCACCTTGCGAGCAATTTCCCACTAGCAACCTTGATAAATTTAAAGATAAATCTAAGCTTTTCTTATGATTTTTTCTATGAAGAGAGGGAGCTAACAAGACAAACATTAGAAAACAAACCAAAACAAACTTTGACATCAAAACCAAAATGAAAGCATAATACGGCCCCTTTGACTTTAAACAAGGTGGATGAGAGAATCAAGAACAGATTTGGACACACAGACCAAAAGTCGTGCATCAAAATTTTGAGTCCCAAGCAGACGGAAAATTCTCATACCAGTGTCTTAAAGAGAAGACAGACAGAAAAAGCAAATCTTGCCTAAGAAATCAGAAGTGGAAAAGCAAAAGATTACCTCCCATTGGTAGATGATGCCGGATGGTCCTCCTCCCATGATGTAAGTGCCTTCTGAATTGGAAACAAGCGGTCCAATCGGCTCAGCCGGGAATCTCCTAACTTCCACCTGAGGCTGAAACATAGAGCGAGAATGAGATCGTTTATCCAACACGAGTATGAACCAGGGCGTGAAGTGGAGATGTGGAAGAAAGGTTCGGATTAGGACTCACCTTATCCCAGGACCAGAAGAAAATGGGGCAAGAGGCGGAGGAAGGGGAATCGCGGAGCTGCGAGGAAGCGAGAAAGCGGCCGGCTATGGAGAGGAGGCCATGTGGAGCGGAGGAGCACGAGCGGTACCGGAGCTGCTCGGAGCCCGAGCGTAGATCCCAACAACCGATGCCGACGTCCACCGGGGAGGAGGCGATCACCACTTCCATCGGTGGCGAAGAGGCGCCGCCAAAGAAAGAAGGGGTTTTGAGGATTTTAGAGTAGGCGTTTCGGATCACGAGATTATAAACGGAGCTCGCGAGCTACCACGGTGCGTATATGCTATCTCTGTCACCTTCAAGCAAAATATGAGCAGAAACTGCCTATCTCTTCTCAAGGTTCCGGCGGGGTTGTGCGGAACTCTTCACCCTCCACCGTGATCGGACTTCCGGAGCACCGCTGGCGCGTCGTCGGGGACAACGGAGGAGAGGAGTATTCGAAACGCCGGGGACTCTACGAAGGTGGCGGCGGAGGCCAAGAAGTGGCCGGAGAAATCGAGGAGGAGGAGGAGGAGCCTGCGGACGCCGCTCTTGGCGCCGATTGCTCCAAGCAGGTCCTAAATCGTACCCTCCGGTTTTGTTTTCCCATGTTTGTCCACATCGATCTAACGGATGAGATCCATTGGCTGAAAGCATCTCAACCGTTAATCGATGTGTATAAACACCTATGATCTTATTGGACACCGACTTCGATCCACAAGATAGGCTAATGTAATGAAGAGAGACTAATTGGGTGAGCAAACGGATCAGGTATTGGGTTAAACGAATCCGAATCCGAATCCGCATACAAATTCAAATAATACTAAATTCCAGTATTTTTTTTTTTATATGTGGCTTTACGTGTCTATATACTTTCAAGTTTGGCATTAACATATATTCCTTTCTAAATTTTAATATCTTATTTTCATATATAACTCATACAACACACTACACACACGTACACAAACTCATAACACACAGATACACAACACATAACTCATAACACACATACAAATAACATGCACTAACACACACACATACATATGCAACTTATAACACACACCACATACACACACAACTCATAATACACACAACACACAACCAACACATACTACAACACATACTACACAAACATGTATAAACATAACTCATAACAATACACATTATATACAAAACATACATAACTCACAACAACACACACTACACACTATATACATAACATACACAACACACAAAACATACATAACTCATAACAATACACACTACACACACAACATACACAACACACATATAACATATACAACTAAACACAATACACACATACAAATAACATATATACACACACAAAACATATACAAAACACACACGTATATATGCAACTTATAACACAAACCACACATACAAACAACACACAAATACACACAACTCACACTACACATAACACACACAAACAATACACACTACATACTTAATACACACACACATAACATACACAACACACACTACACACAACACACACACACAACATACACAACTTATAACAACAACACACACAAACAAAACATACACAACACACACACGTAACATATACACACAAATAATATACACAACACACAACTTATAACACACACTACACACACACAATACACTCACTACACACACAACTCATAACATACACACAAACAACACACACACAACATATACACACAAACAATACACACAATACACATAACTCATAACACAATACACACACAACTTATAACACACACTACTACACACACACAACACACAAACAATACACTACACACACACCACACACACACAACATATACACACAACTAATAACAACATATGCACACACAACTCATAACACACACACATAACATATAACACACACAATACACACACGTAACATACACAACACACACTACACAACACACACAAAACTCATAACATAGACACATACACAACACACACAACATATAATATACAAAACACACACACACAACGCACATAACACACAAATAAAACACAACACACTACACACACATAACATATACAAAACACAAACATACACACGCAACTTACACACACAAACAACACACACATATACACAACACACAAACACACACAACATACACAACACACAACTCATATCAATACACACAAAACATACACAATACACACAACTCATAACATACACAACACACAAACAACACAAACTACACACACAACTCATAACATACACAACACACACATAATATACACACATACAAACAACTTACACTGCACACACACACATAATATATAAAAAACACACACATACATACGTAACTATATAATACACCACACACACATACACACACAACTCATAACACACACACAAACAACACACTATGCACATAACACACAGTACACAAACAACACACACATAACATATACAACACACACATACACTCATAACTCATAACAATACACACTACACACACATAACACACACAACACAACTCAACAGACACACTATACATAACACACAAACACAACATACACAACACACTCACACACATAACAATACACACACATAAAACATACACAATACACACATACATACACACGCAACTCATAACATACACATACACACAACTCATAATAACACACTACACACACACATACACACAACTCATAATAACACACATACACACAACTCATAATAACACATACTACACACACATAACATACACACACAACACACAAACAACACACTACACACACACATAACATAAACACAACTCATAACAACACACACACATAAAATACACAACACACAACTCATAACACACACAATACACACACACATAATATATACAAACAACACTTACACAACTCATAACAACACACACACTTAACATACACAATAAATACTACACAAAAAATAACAAACAACGCAAACAACGCACAACACAAAAAGACACACACACATAATACACAAACATAACACAATCAACACAAACATCGCACAACACAAAACATACACACACACATAACATACACAACATAGACACATATACACAAAACTCATAACATATACACACATAACATACACACACAACATATAATATACAAAATACACACACATACACACAACGAAAAACACACACACAAATAACACCACACAACACACACACATAACATACACCACACACACATATACACACTACACACAACACATACACAACATACACAACACACAAACACAACTCATAACAACACACATATAACATACACACAACACACACACATACGCACAACTCATAACACACACATATAACATACACAGCACACACAACTCACAACACACATACAACTCATAACAATACACACTACACACACACAACTCATAACAATACATACTAAAGACAAACATAAACAACACACACTAGACACAATACACATACACATATAACACACACAACACACACACACATAACATACACAATAAACAATACACACAAAAACTCATAACAACACACACACAACATACACAATAAACAATACACACAAAAACAACACACAAAGACATACACAATACACATACACACACAACACATAACAAATACACATATAACATACCCAACAAATACACTTACACACAACACAGCACATATACACAAACACAATACCCGCACACATACACACACAACAAATAATACACAACACTCACACACAACACTCATAACACAACACACACACACAACTCATAACATATAAACAACTCACAATACACATACACAAACACAACTCACACATGCACACAACATAGACACATACACACAACACACTCACATAACACACTCACATATACACAACAAACAACACACAATACCCACACACACACAACACGTATAACACAACTACACTCAAACACAACACACAGCACACACACACAAAACTCGTAACACTCACACACATAAAACACACACACTATATACACAACAAACAACACACAACACCCACACACATCACACACAGAATTCATAACACACACACAACACACAGACGTAACATACACAACACACACAAGTCACAACACACACATACAAACACAAGACACACACAACACAAACAACAAACAACACACAACACACACATCACACACAACACACAACACACACACACAACTCATAACACACACACAACTCACGACACACCCACAAATATAATACATACAACACACACACATAACATACATAAAACACACACACACACCACACACAACTCAAATTACAAGGCAGCACAAAAGAAAATACAAGAGGGCTTGTGAAATTATATTTATACATTTATAAATATGTAGCAAACGATTAATACTTTCAAGGAAAACCGATTTGGTAGGCCTCGATGAAGCAGTTATATACAGATTTTAGGTTATAATTACTGAATGGCCCAGCCAAATAGTAGGAAAACATAAGCCCAGTCAGTATGCAATACTATAGTCAATATCAAATGAACAATGCTAACAACATAAATGTAACTAATTTGGGACCCCAAAAGTCATGCTGAAGCTATATATGCCATTAGAATGTTCCAGCATTGAATGGTTAAAGACTTCATGTGCTTTAACTTGGAAACAAATTAACCAGCATACCCTGTCAATACTCAATACATCAAGAAAAACCTCTAATGTAAAGGAACAGCTAAGAAGAATATTGCTATTATGAGAGAAATGTTACCTGTACAATTTGGAGTTGAACACTTTATGTGGTTCTTCATTCTGACGATTGCATATGATGATGTTTCCATATTAGCCCTCCCCTTCATCATCGTTAATAAATTCATGATCTGAATATTGTTCACCATCAGAATAAGGATGGTTTCTATCAGGAACCTCAACATTTTGCATGATCTTGATGATGTTCCAAAAAACAGGTAGCATTGAAGCAGCCAAATGGAGTAAAGCAGCCATCCCTGTGTTAGCATACTGCTTAAAACACTTGTGATAATATCTACAACATTTTCAAGCTGTGAACGCATTGCATCGAAAAACCTGACAAATAAGTCAACAAAGCATTTTGATGCTAATGTATCGGTTTCAGAATTCCATGAATTATCTTCTAGATATTGAGAGTTACGCATTGATGAAACCTGGCCAACAAGCATATGCCGTGGATTGTTAACAATGGAGGAAATTGCAGATTTAAGGATGTTGATCCAGAGATGGGATGAAAATAGGTGACCATGGTCCTTGAGAATGTCAAAGAATACTTCTAAAGCACCTTTTCTAATAGTTGGCGGCGGAGGTGAGGAGTATTCGAAACGCCGAGGACTCTACGAAGGTGGCGGCGGAGGCCAAGAAGTGGCCGGAGAAATCGAGGAGGCGGAGGAGGAGCCTGCGGACGCCGCTCTTGGCGCCGATTGCTCCAAGCAGGTCCTAAATCGTACCATCCGGTTTCGTTTTCCCATGTTTGTCCACATCGATCTAACGGATGATATCCATTGGCTGAAAGCATCTCAACCGTTAATCGATGTGTATAAACACCTATGATCTTATTACCGACTTCGATCCACAAGATAGGCTAATGTAATGAAGAGAGCCTAATTGGGTGAGCAAACGGATCAGGTATTGGGTTAAACGAATCCGAATCCGCATACAAATTCAAATAATACTAAATTCCAGTATCTTTTTTTTTATATGTGGCTTTACGTGTCCATGTACTTTCAAGTTTGGCATTAACATATATTCCTTTCCAAATTTTAATATCTCATTTCCATATATAACTCATACAACACACTACACACACATACACAAACAACTCATAACACACACACATACACCACACACACAAAACACAACTCATAACACACATACAAATAACATACACTAACACACACACACATACATATGCAACTTATAACACACACAAATACATATGCAACTCATAATACACACAAACAACACACAACACAACCAACACATACTACACACACAACACATAAACATATATATACATAACTCATAACAATACACATTATATACAAAACATACATAACTCACAACAACACACACTACACACTATACATAACATACACAACACACAAAACATACATAACTCATAACAATACACACTACACACACAACATACACAACACACATATAACATATACAACACATGCATAGTATACACAATACACACATACAAATAACATACATACACACATACATAACATATACAAAACACACAAAACATACATAACTCATAACAATACACACTACACACAACATACACAACACACATATAACATATACAACACATACATAGTACACAATACATACATATAACACACCACACATACAAACAACATACACATACACAACTCACACTACACATAACACACACAAAAACAACACACACTACATACTACACACACACATAACATACACAACACACACTACACACAACACACACACAACATACACAACTTATAACAACAACACACAAAACATACACAACATACACACGCAACATATACACACAAACAATACACACAACACACACATATACATACACACAACTTATAACACACACTACACACACACAATACACACAAACAACACACACACACAACATATACACACAAACAATACACACAATACACACAACTCATAACACAATACACACATATACACACAAAACTTATAACACACACTACTACACACACACCACACACACACAACATATACACAAAACTAATAACAACATATACACACACAACTCATAACACACACACAAACAACACACACACACAACATATAACACACACAATACACACACATAACATACACAACACACACTACACACCACACACAAAACTCATAATAGACATAACTCAAAACAACACACACACATAACATACACAACACACAACTCATAATACACAAACACATACACATACACAACACACACACAATATATAATATACAAAACACACACACACAACGCACATAACACACTCACAAACAATGCACAAATAACACACACAACACACTACACACACATAAACACACCACACACAACACACACATAACATATACAAAACACAAACATACACACACAAACAACACACACAACACACACATATACACAACACACAAACACACACAACATACACAACACACAACTCATATCAATACACAACACACACAACTCATAACATACACAACACACAAATAACACAAACTACACACACAACTCATAACATACACAACACACACATAATATACACACAACATACAAACAACATACACTACACACACACACATAATATATAAAAAACACACACATACATACGTAACTTATAATACACCACACACACAAACAACAATACACACACAACTCATAACACACACACAAACAATACACACTACACACATAACACGCATAGTACACAAACAACACACACATAACATATACAACAGACACATACACTTAAAACTCATAACAATACACACTACACACACATAACATACACAACAAACAACTCAACACACACACTATACATAACACACAAACACAACATACACAACACACACACACACATAACAACACACACACATAAAACATACACAATACACACATACATACACATGCAACTCATAACACACACATACACACAACTCATAATAACACACTACACACACACATACACACAACTCATAATAACATATACTACACACACACATAACATACACACACAAACAACACACACAAACAATACACACTACCTGCACAACTCATAACATAATACACACACACATGCACACAAAACTCATAACACACACACAAACAACACACACAACACACAAACAACACACTACACACACACATAACATAAACACAACTCATAACAACACACACATAACATACACAACACACAACTCATAACACACACAATACACACACACATAATATATACAAACAACACCTACACAACTCATAACAACACACACTTAACATACACAATAAATACTAAACAAAAAATAACAAACAACGCAAACAACGCACAACACAAAAAAGACACACACAGACAATACACAAACATAACACAATCAACACAAACATCGCACAACACAAAACATACACACACACATAACATACACAACATAGACATATATACACAAAACTCATAACATATATACACATAACATACACACACAACATATAATATACAAAATACACACACACATACACACAACGAAAAACACACACACAAATAACACCACACAACACACACACATAACATACACCACACACACATATACACACTACACACAACACATACACAACATACACAACACACAAACACAACTCATAACAACACACATATAACATACACACAACACACACACATACACACAACTCATAACACACACATATAACATACACAGCACACACAACTCACAACACACATACAACTCATAACAATACACACTACACACACACAACTCATAACAATACATACTAAAGACAAACATAAACAACACACACTAGACACAATACACATACACATATAACACACACAACACACACACACATAACATACACAATAAACAATACACACAAAAACTCATAACAACACACACTACTATACACACACACATAACATACACAATAAACAATACACAAAAACATACACAATACACATACACACACAACACATAACAAATACACATATAACATACCCAACAAATACACTTACACACAACACAGCACATATACACAAACACAATACCCGCACACATACACACACAACAAATAATACACAACACCCACACACAACACTCATAACACAACACACACACACAACTCATAACATATAAACAACTCACAATACACATACACAAACACAACTCACACATGCACACAACATAGACACATACACACAATACACTCACATAACACACTCACATATACACAACAAACAACACACAATACCCACATACACACAACACGTATAACACAACTACACTCAAACACAACACACAGCACACACACACAAAACTCGTAACACTCACACACATAAAACACACACACTATATATACAACAAACAACACACAACACCCACACACATCACACACAGAATTCATAACACACACACAACACACAGACGTAACATACACAACACACAACACACACACAAGTCACAACACACACATACAAACACAAGACACACACACAACACAAACAACAAACAACACACAACACACACACACATCATACACAACCACACACACACAACTCATAACACACACACAACTCAC